>NC_084570.2:3305000-3607500 GCF_033978685.3 Nerophis lumbriciformis | reverse complement strand
CTACCACTTGTCCTTAATAATTTTGACAAAATAATAGAATGGAAAATGACACAATATGTTACTTTATACGTCAGCAGCTAAATTAGGAGCCTTTGTATGCTTACCTACTACTAAAAGACAAGTTGTCTTGTATGTTCACTATTTCATTTAAGGACAAACTTGCAATAAGAAACATATGTTAAATGTACCCTAAGATTTTTTGTTAAAATAAAGCCAATATTGCCAATTTTTGTGGTCCCCTTTAAAGTTAAAGTTAAAGTTAAAGTTTAAAGATTGTCACACACACACTAGGTGTGGCGAAATTATTCTCTGCATTTGACCCATCACCCTTGATCACCCCCTGGGAGGTGAGGGGAGCAGTGGGCAGCAGCGGTGGCTGCGCCCGGGAACCATTTTGGTGATTTAACCCCCAATTCCAACCCTTGATGCTGAGTGCCAAGCAGGGAGGTAATGGGTCCCATTTTTATAGTCTTTGGTATGACTCGGCCGGGATTTGAACTCCCAACCTACCGATCTCAGGACGGACACTCTAACCACTAGGCCACTGAGTAGAAAGTATCGAAAAGTACCGAAAAGTATAAAAATAATTTTGGTACCAGTACTTAGGGATAATGCTCGAAACCGGTTTTCCCGGTTGTTTGATAATAAAAGAACCGAGTCCTCGGACTAGAATCCCTTTTTGACATCCCGTTATCGAGACCACTATAGTAAAGAAAAAGAGTCGGTTCTTTATTCGAATCCCTCGGAACGAATCCCGTCCCGACAAGAAATGCCCTGTGGGACATCACAAGAAATGACGTCACGTAGCTCAGTCATTAGGCGCAGATGGGGAAAGCAGGAAAAAAATGGACCGGAACAACCTCTTAAAGTGGATCATATCAGTACAATGTTTAACTTCTTAATTAATCCATTCCATCATTTAATTCCACATCGTTTTAGCTGTTTGCAATTTTACCAAATCATCAAACTTTAATATTTTTGACTCAATAAATAAAGTGTTTGTATGTTCTCTATATCCAACATTATGTATCAGTCTAATTATTATTTTTTGTAACACGGTTAACGAATGTAGCGCACATTTGTAGTTATTTCCCCACGTTTCTGCACAATAACTCAGATATGGTAACACTATAGTAGCAAGCAGTAGAGAATGTGAAGTGATTTGTTAAACCAAATATTGTGTGTTTTTTTCCATATACAACAACCTATCTGGACTCGATAAGTGAATCGATAAGGAATCGGTTCAATAAGAGGATTCGATAATAGGCTCGAACTCGATAATTTCTTATCAAAAATCATCCCTAATGTGGAGTTATGTACTTAACAAAACAAGGTGAAATAACTGAAAACATGTTTTATATTCTATCCATCCATCTATCCATTTTCTACCGCTTATACCCTTCGGGGTCACGGGGGGCGCTGGAGCCTATCTCAGCTACAATCGGGCGGACAAATCGCCTCGAGTTTCTTCAAAATAGCCAACCTTTGCTCTGATTACTGCTTTGCACACTCTTGCCATTCTCGATGAGTTTCAAGCACACCTGTGAAGTGAAAACAATTTCAGGGGAATACCTCTTGAAGCTCATCGAGAGAATGCCAAGAGTGTGCAAAGCAGTAATCAGAGCAAAGAGTGGCTATTTTGAAGAAACTAAAATATAAGTTAATATACATTTTATATATATATATATATATATATATATATATATATATATATATATATATATATATATATATATATATATATATATATATATATATATGTATGTGTGGGGAAAAAAATCACAAGACTATTTCATCTCTACAGGCCTGTTTCATGAGGGGGGTACCCTCAATCGTCAGGAGATTTTAATGGGAGCATTCGCATACCATGGTTTATATAGGGCACAGAGTGGGTGGGTACAGGCTGGCCTAGGGGCGTGGTGATTGGTTCATGTGTTACCTAGGAGGTGTTTCCGTCTATGGCGGCATGTTGTTACAATTTCGCTGCGCTTGTTGAGGGATGACAGGTCTGGACGGTAAATAATAAACAGTTTCTCTTTCAAGCATAGGTTGCATCTTTTATTACCACTATTGTAAGGTGTGCTGGATGCAAGAATTTGCCATGTTATTGAATATTCAACATTATTGTCTTTGAGGTCCCAAATGTGTTTGCTGAGTTCTGTGGTATTTCGCAGGTTTTTGTTCCTGAAAGAAGCCTTGTGATTGTTCCATCTGGTTTTGAATTCTCCCTCGGTTAATCCTACATATGTGTCGGATGTGTTAATGTCCTTGCGTATTACCTTAGATTGGTAGACAACTGATGTTTGTAAGCATCCCCCGTTGAGAGGGCAATCAGGTTTCTTTCGACAATTACATCCTTTGTTGGTTTTGGAGTCGCTCTGTCTGAGGGCCGACGGCTCATTTGCATATTTGCATATATATATATATATATATATATATATATATATATATATATATATACAGTACAGGCCAAAAGTTTGGACACACCTTCTCATCCACAACACAACTGATGGTCCCAACCCCATTGATAAAGCAAGAAATTCCACTAATCAACCCTGATGAGGCACACCTGGGAAGTGAAAACCATTTCAGGTGACTACCTCTTGAAGCTCATCAAGAGAATGCCAAGAGTGTGCAAAGCAGTAATCAGAGCAAAGGGTGGCTATTTTGAAGAAACTAGAATATGAAACATGTTTTCAGTTATTTTTTTTGTTAAGTACATAACTCCACATGTGTTCATTAGGGGTGTAACGGTACGTGTATTTGTATTGAACCGTTTCGGTTCGGGGGTTTCGGTACGGTTCGGAGGTGTACCGAACAAGTTTCCACACGAACATATTAAGTAGCCACCTCCGCTTCCTTCTGCCTCTGTTTCTGTCAGTACTCTACACAGCACCCAGCATTGTCCCACCCACACAACCATCTGATTGGTTACAAACAGAGCGGTAACAGCCAATCAGCAGTGCATATTCAGAGCGCATGTAGTCAGTGCTTAGCGTTTAGCAGGTAATCATCAGGCAGCGGACTCTCCCCAAATTATAATAAACACCTCCCAGTCAACTACTAGTAACATCACTACGAGCCCGTTGACCTTCTAGAAATATAAACGGCAGCTCAGCTTGCTCGCAGTCCTGGCTTGAGGTGAAGAATAATTAGCTTTTAGCGTAACGTTAGCTCATTTTGCAGTGTGTGTGTGTGTGTGTGTGTGTGTTACGGACAGCAAAGCCCTGTCTGTCTGTTATTTCACTTTTTCTGTGTTGATTGAGCTGTGTTGAAGCAGCAAAAAAGGACATTATGTTAAATGAAGAGTTTCTGTCTCTGATGGTTGATATAATAATGTAACTGCATCATTAAGCCTACATTAACTCCATGGTGTTCAGGGATGAATAGTCTCTCCTATTGCTATCGTACCATTTTTTTCAGCTATAGTTACATTAATCATTAGTAATGCAGCAGCCTAGTTTTGAATGGCAGGGTCCCTGCTATCACATGTTGATAAAAATATAACATTTACATAATAAATCAACTAGAGGCTTCCCAAATGCTGTAATAAATTAAGCATGATGAGTTGACTTGAAACTGTTTAATGTTGCACGTTTTATATGTCGAAGAAAAGTTTTGTCATTTTATTTAATCTGAGCAACAACTTGAGGCAGTTTAATGTTGATTAACGTGGGCAGAATTATTATAGTGTTCCCAATGTTAAAAGGATATAGCCATTGTTTACAAATTTGGTGAATAAATAACCCACAAATGTATATTTTGTTGTTTTCTTACTGTACCGAAAATGAACCGAACCGTGACCTCTAAACCGAGGTTGGTACCGAACCGAAATTTTTGTGTACCGTTACACCCCTTAGTGTTCATTCATAGTTTTGATGCCTTCAATCTACAATGTAAATAGTCATGAAAATAAAGAAAACACATTGAATGAGAAGGTGTGTCCAAACTTTTGGCCTGTACTGTATATGATAATAGCTTCAATATAGAGGCAAATTGATTTTTCATTCTACTGGTACTTTAAGTTGAGGTACTACCGTATTTTCGGACTATAAGTCGCACCGGAGTATAAGTCGCACCGGCCGAAAATGCATAATAAAGAAGGAAAAAAACATATATAAGTCGCATTTTGGGGGGAAATGTATTTGATAAAATCCAACACCAAGAATAGACATTTGAAAGGCAATTTAAAATAAATAAAGAATAGTGAACAACAGGCTGAATAAGTGTACGTTATATGAGGCATAAATAACCAACTGAGAAGGTGCCTGGTATGTTAACGTAACATATTATGGTAAGAGTCATTCAAAAAACTATAACATATAGAACATGCTATACGTTTACCAAACAATCTGTCACTCCTAATCGCTAAATCCCATGAAATTTATACGTCTAGTCCAGTGGTTCTTAACCTTGTTGGAGGTACCGAACCCCACCAGTTTCATATGCGCATTCACCGAACCCTTCTTTAGTGATAAATAAAATGTTGGGGTTTTTTCAAATTCACGACAAAGTTATATGCTTTTTTTTACTGGTGCACAGAATGAACCGTGCATGAACATAACCTTGTTCAAAAAACAAAACCAACACAGTGCATGAACTCACACCTGCATATCAGATGGAAAATTAGAGGGAACATTGTTTGGGGGTATCCATAGTATCCATAGTAGGGAGAAGTTTTTATTTACAAGATGAGTCGGGTGTGTCTTGACCTCCGCGGCGGAGGCTCCACCGAACCCCTGAGGCCGACTCACCGAACCCCTAGGGTTCGATCGAACCCAGGTTAAAGGGGAACATTATCACCAGACCTATGTAAGCGTCAATATATACCTTGATGTTGCAGAAAAAAGACCATATATTTTTTTAACCGATTCCCGAACTCTAAGAGGGTGAATTTTGGCGAATTAACGCCTTTCTATTATTCGCTCTCGGAGCACATCGGGAAGCAATCCAAACATTTTCTCACTTTCGTCGGTGTGTTGTCGGAGGGTGTAACAACACGAACAGGGATGGATTCAAGTTGCACCAGTGGCCCAAAGATGCGAAAGTGGCAAGAAATTGGACGAAATTTGTTCAAAATACGAGGGTGTGGGGAAAGCCGAAGAAATGGTCAGTCGTTTGTTCCGCACACTTTACCGACGAAAGCTATGCTACGACAGAGATGGCAAGAATGTGTGGATATCCTGCGACACTCAAAGCAGATGCATTTCTAACGATAAAGTCAAAGAAATCTGCCGCCAGACCCCCATTGAATCTGCCGGAGTGTGTGAGCTATTCAGGGACAAAGGACCTCGGTAGCACGGCAAGCAATGGCGGCAGTTTGTTCCCGCAGACGAGCGAGCTAAACCCCCTGGATGTCTTGGCTCACACCGTCCCTTATGCCACCGAAGATGATCAAGAGAAGAATATCGACCCTAGCTTCCCTGGCCTGCTGACATCAACTCCAAAACTGGACAGATCAGCTTTCAGGAAAAGAGAGCGGATGAGGGTATGTCTACAGAATATATTAATTGATGAAAACTTTATTCATTACTCGCGGTTGTACGTAAATTATTATACATAAACTGTATTTACCAATAATTTAGCTTAAAAACATTTATTTTTTTCAATCATTCGAGTACATTCGGGTAGTCTTGTGTAATGCAGTATTTTGTGTCTATTTAGGTATGGTTAACCTGAGTGCTGAAATCGTGGAAAAATGTATGCCTGAAATGGGCTGTCTGCACTCTCAAAGTGCATGTTGTTGCCAAATGTATTTCATATGCTGTAAACCTAGTTCATAGTTGTTAGTTTCCTTTAATGCCAAACAAACACATACCAATCGTTGGTTAGAAGGCGATCGCCGAATTTGTCCTCGCTTTCTCCCGTGTCGCTGGCTGTCGTGTCGTTTTCGTCGGTTTCGCTTGCATACGGTTTAAACCGATATGGCTCAATAGCTTCAGTTTCTTCTTCAATTTCGTTTTCGCTACCTGCCTCCACACTACAACCATCCATTTTAATACATGCGTAATCTGTTGAATCGCTTAAGCCGCTGAAATCCGAGTCTGAATCCGAGCTAATGTCGCTATAGCTTGCTGTTCTATCCGCCATGTTTGTTTGTGTTGGCTTCACTATGTGACGTCACAGGAAAATGGACGGGTGTATATAACGATGGTTAAAATCAGGCACTTTGAAGCTTTTTTTAGGGATATTGCGTGATGGGTAAAATTTTGAAAAAAACTTCGAAAAATAAAATAAATTCCGCTTTAGGAACCACTGGTCTAGTCTCTTACGTGAATGAGCTAAATAATATTATTTGATATTTTACGGTAATGTGTTAATAATTTCACACATAAGTCGCTCCTGAGTATAAGTCGCACCCTAATTTGTATTGCATTTTTATTGATATGTAATTGGTTTTCTACACCAAAATGCATCTACCTGTATTTTCCGCACTATAAGGCACACCGGATTATAAGGCGCACGTTCAATGAATGGCCTATTGTAAAACTTTGTTCATATATAAGGCGCACCGCATTATAAGGGTATAGAATAGACGCTACAGTAGAGGCTGGGGTTACTTTATGCATCCCGTAGTTGTGAGACCTGTTGTGGCTCAATATTGGTCCATATATAAGGCGCACCGGATTATAAGGCGCACTGTCAGCTTTTGAGAAAATTGGAGGTTTTTAGGTGCGCCTTATAGTGCGGAAAATACGGTATTTAATATTCAACTTCAATTTCTTCATCTCCAGGCGCACATTTTTCACCCGATTCAAACCGTTCCAACTTCCAACTGTTCAGCCTACTCGGGAATCGCGGGCTTTCCCTTGACAAATTCCGAAAATTCCCAGATTTCCCAGAATTCCAGGTTTTCCGGGACATTTTTCCCAATCAAACTTTCACCATATACACATTTTTCAACGTATTCAAACCGTTCCACCTTCAACATATTCCACCTTTCTGGAAATTCAAACTATCCTTTTTTCAAGTTCAAAAACAATTCCAGGATTTTCCAGAATTCCTGCTTTTCCAAAGCCCTATTTCCATCCTTTTTTCTGGCGACTACTCCTCCCACATTTTTCAACCCATTTCAATCGTTCCACGGTCAAAACATTTCTCTTTATTGTGAAAAAAAACAAAGTTGTTTTTTGAACTGGAAAAATTCCCGGTTTTCCCGAGATTAGAGGAATTCCGTAATACCATTTCTCAATTAAAAATGTTACTACTTCAACATTTCTTGACCGATTTTAAAAAATTACAACACCAACAATTTCAACTCATTCAGCCCACTACCTTGCATGCTGAATGAAAGGCAGATTCATGTAGATCAGGGGTGATCATTACGTCGATCGCGAGCTACCGGTCGATCTTGGAGGGTGTGTCAGTCGATCACCAGCCAGGCATTAAAAAAATAGTCCTAAAAATGAGCGATCATAAATCTTCACTATGACGTCACTTTCGTCACTTGATTGACATTCACGGCACCCGAGGGTCTTCTGAGATGACACTGGCTGCTGCCAGCTCATTAAAATTACCGACAGGAAGGCGAGAAACACTCTATTTCAACAGACTCTGGCGCCGTACCTGTCGTCAAAACTCCAAAGACCGACTGCACAGTTGCACAATAAAAGCGCTGCTTCATCCTGCCTGCGCTACCAAAATAAGAGTCTCAGAAAGCTGGCGTGCACAAGCTAGCAAGCTACGGAGTTTGGAGACAATGTATTTCTTGTAAAGTGTATACAAAGGAGTACGGAAGCTGGATAAATAAGATGCCAAAAACCAACCACTTTCATGTGGTATTGGACACACTTTTTTTCTCCTCCATTCGAAAATGCGGACATTATCATCACCACTGTCTGATTCCTATCAATGCAAGTCATCACAATCAGGTAATACACCAACTTATATTCTTGTCTTCATGAAAGAAAGGAATCTATATGTGTTAAACATGCTTGTATTATCTTTAAACACCTTTAACTTGTTAACAATATTAACTATATGTGTTAAACATGCTTGTATTATCTTTAAACACCTTTAACTTGTTAACAATATTAACTATATGTGTTAAACATGCTTGTATTATCTTTAAACACCTTTAACTTATTAACAATATTAATTATATGTGTTAAACATGCTTGTATTATCATTAAACACCTTTAACTTGTTAACAATATTAACTATATGTGTTAAACATGCTTGTATTATCTTTAAACACCTTTAACTTAACAATATTAACTATAAGTGTTGAACATGCTTGTATTATCTTTAAACACCTTTAACTTGTTAACAATATTAACTATATGTGTTAAACATTCTTGTATTATCATTAAACACCTTTAATTTATTAACAATATTAACTATATGTGTTAAACATTCTTGTATTATCATTAAACACCTTTAATTTATTAACAATATTAACTATATGTGTTAAACATGCTTGCATTATCATTAAACATCTTTAACTTGTTAACAATATTTACTATATGTGTTAAACATGCTTGTATTTTCATTAAACACCTTTAACTTGTTAACAATATTTTACTATATGTGTTAAACATGCTTGTATTATCTTTAAACACCTTTAACTTGTTAACAATATTAACTATATGTGTTAAACATGCTTGTATTTTCATTAAACACCTTTAATTTTTTAACAATATTAACTATTTGTGTTAAACATGCTTGCATTATCATTAAAGACCTTTAACTTGTTAACAAAAACATATATTTCATAAATAAGTAAATATAAATTATATATATATGAATGAGGTAGATCCCCACGACTTGATCAATTCAAAAGTAGCTCGCCTGCAGAAAAAGTTTGAGCACCCCTGATTTAGACCATTCAAGTTTTTTTAAATTTTCCCAAAAAAATCCCACTTTTCCCAAAATTCCCCAATTTTTGGGAAATTCCCATTAAAATCAATCAATTCAAAGTTCCACAATTCCCACATTTTTCATCTGATTCAAACTATGCAAACTATGAAAAAAACTGCGTTTTATAGTCCGAAAAATACGGTACTGTAAATATGATCAGGTTTTCAATGGTTTGTCAGTTTGAGGAGGGCATAAAAAATGTCTTCGGAGCATGACAGAAATGAATAGAGAACCACCGGTCGAGAGGTTGCTCCGAATGCCATGTCCAGTGGTTTCGTTCCGCTCCACGAGTCCGGCGCCACAATAAATCTGACAAGGGGACATACTCTAAAATGAGTAGAAATCACAACCCCGGCTGGCTTCACTGCACACTCATTGACTGAGCGCCTCAGAATCAGCCAAATAATGAGGCTGTTTACTTTTCCTCTTCGCGGTGACCTGTCCTTGTGCAAACACAAAAGCACATGAGGCTCACTGGTGTCTTCCTGCACACACAGCCGGCCCATTTTCTAGGTAGGCCGCAGTGTGTGATTACCGCAGGTCAAAGCCTAAAGTCCAGCGTTTCCAAACAATGCAACATTCCTCCTGCTGTCTCTCGGCTCTCTCCGCACCCTCAAAGAAAGGTCAACATCAACATTTGGATGTTTTCGCCCATCCAAGGACTGCAGATTATGGGAATTCTGGCCCACTACCTTGCATGCTGAATGAAAGGCAGATTCATGTAGATCAGGGGTGCTCATTACGTCGATCGCGAGCTACCGGTCGATCTCGGAGGGTGTGTCAGTCGATCACCAGCCAGCCATTAAAAAAAATAGTCCTAAAAATGAGCGATCATAAATCTTCACTATGACGTCACTTTCGTCACTTGATTGACATTCACGGCACCCGAGGGTCTTCTGAGATGACGCTGGCTGCTGCCAGCTCATTAAAATTACCGACTGGAAGGCGAGAAACACTTTATTTCAACAGACTCTGGCGCCGTACCTGTCGTCAAAACTCCAAAGACCGACTGCACAGTTGCACAATAAAAGCGCTACTTCATCCTGCCTGCGCTACCAAAACAAGAGTCTCAGAAAGCTGGCGTGCACAAGCTAGCAAGCTACGGAGTTTGCCGACAATGTATTTCTTGTAAAGTGTATACAAAGAAGTACGGAAGCTGGACAAATAAAATGCCCAAAACATCATGAACAACATTCATGTGGTATTGGACAGAAAGGAGGACTTGTATTCTCCTCCATTCGAAAATGCGGACCTTATCAGCACTACTGTCTGATTCCAATCAATGCAAGTCATCACAATCAGGTAATACACCAATTTATATTCTTGTCTTCATGAAAGAAAGGAATCTATATGTGTTAAAAATGCTTGTATTATCTCTAAACACTTTTAACTTATTAACAATATTAACTTTATGTGTTAAACATGCTTGTATTATCTTTAAACACCTTTAACTTATTAACAATATTAACTATATGTGTTAAACATGCTTGTATTATCTCTAAACACTTTTAACTTATTAACAATATTAACTTTATGTGTTAAACATGCTTGTATTATCTTTAAACACCTTTAACTTATTAACAATATTAACTATATGTGTTAAACATGCTTGTATTATCTTTAAACACCTTTAACTTATTACCAATATTAACTATAAGTGTTAAACATGCTTGTATTATCTTTAAACACCTTTAACTTGTTAACAATATTAACTATGTGTTAAACATTCTTGTATTATCATTAAACACCTTTAATTTATTAACAATATTAACTATATGTGTTAAACATGCTTGCATTATCACTAAACATCTTTAACTTGTTAACAATATTAACTATATGTGTTAAACATGCTTGTATTATCTTTAAACACCTTTAACTTATTACCAATATTAACTATAAGTGTTAAACATGCTTGTATTATCTTTAAACACCTTTAACTTGTTAACAATATTAACTATGTGTTAAACATGCTTGTATTATCATTAAACACCTTTAATTTATTAACAATATTAACTATATGTGTTAAACATGCTTGCATTATCACTAAACATCTTTAACTTGTTAACAATATTAACTATATGTGTTAAACATGTTTGCATTATCTTTAAACACCTTTAACTTAACAATATTAACTATATGTGTTAAACATGCTTGTATTATCATTAATCACCTTTAACTTGTTAACAATATTAACTATATGTGTTAAACATGCTTGTATTATCATTAAACACCTTTAACTTGTTAACAATATTAACTATATGTGTTAAACATGCTTGTATTATCATTAATCACCTTTAACTTGTTAACAATATTAACTATATGTGTTAAACATGCTTGTATTATCATTAAACACCTTTAACTTGTTAACAAAAACATATATTTCATAAATAAGTACATATAAATTATATATATGAATGAGGTAGATCCCCACGACTTGATCAATTGAAAAGTAGCTCGCCTGCAGAAAAAGTGTGAGCCCCCCTGATGTAGATGGTGGACCCTACTTTTGACTTCTCCACCCCATGCACTACACTACACACAGGTCTGTGCAAGGAGTGATCATTCTAGACATGTGACGTTTGCACACAAGTCCAACCTTTTTCAACTGCTTTGGTTCAATGTTCTGCTGTGGATTTGTCAAGTAGTTCAGGTGTACACACACCAGGTAGGGTAGTTCATGTTTGCATTTACATGTTCACCTTGTCCTAATTTGTATTGCATTTTTATTGATATGTAATTGGTTTTCTACACCAAAATGCATATACCTGTATTTTTCGCACTATAAGGCGCACCGGATTATAAGGTGCACCTTCAATGAATGGCCTATTTTAAAACTGTGTTCATATATAAGGCGCACCGCATTATAAGGCGCATAGAATAGACGCTACAGTAGAGGCTGGGGTTACTTTATGCATCCCGTAGTTGTGAGACCTGTTGTGGCTCAATATTAGTCCATATATAAGGCGCACTGGATTATAAGGCGCACTGTCAGCTTTTGAGAACATTTGAGGTTTTTTAGGTGCGCCTTATAGTGCGGAAAATACGGTATTTAATATTCAACTTCAAATTCTTCTTCTCCAGGCGCACATTTTTCACCCGATTCAAACCGTTCCAACTTCCAACTGTTGAGCCTATTCGGAAATCGAGGGCTTTCCGTTGACAAATTCCGAAAAATCCCAGATTTCCGGGCTATCTTTCAAACTTTCACCATATTCACATTTTTCAACGTATTCAAACCGTTCCACCTTCAACATATTCCACCATTCTGGAAATTCAAACAAACCTTTTTTCAAGTTAAAAAAAATTCCAGGATTTTCCAGAATTCCTACTTTCCAAAGCCCTATTTCCATCCTTTTTTCTGGTGACTCCTCCTCCCCTCATTTTTCAACCCATTTCAATCGTTCCACGGTCAAAACATTTCTCTTAATTAGGAAAAAAAAACGAAGTTGTTTTTTGAACTGGAAAAATTCTCGGTTTTCCCGAAATTACAGGAATTCCGTAATACCATTTCTCAATTAAAAATGTTACTACTTCAACATTTCTTGACCGATTTTGAAAAATTCCAACACCAACCATTTCAACTAATTTAGACCATTCAAGTTTTTTACAATTTTCAAAGAAATTCCCACTTTTCCCAAAAATTCCCAAATTTTTGGGAAATTCCCATTGACATCAATCAATTCAAAGCTCCACAATTCCCACATTTTTCATCTGATTCAAACGGTTCCAACTTCAAAATATTCAGCCTGTTTGAGAATTGTGTGCTCTACTTCAACAATTCTAAAAACATTCCAGGATTTCAGTTAAACTTCAGCATTGAAGCATACTCATCTAGTTCAACTTCAACTTCTTCTTCTTCAGATTTTGGCGTGCTCTACTTTCCACATTTTTCACCCGATTCAAACCGTTCCAACTTCCAACTGTTCAGCCTATTCGGGAATCGTGGGCTTTCACTTGACAAATTCCAAAAATTCCCAGATTTCCCAGAATTCCAGGTTTTCCGGGACATTTTTCCCATTCAAAATTAATTGGCCATTTTTCAAACTTCCATCATTTCCACATTTTTCAACCTATTCAAACCATTCTGCCTTCAACACATTACACCATCCTGGAAATTTAAACAACCTTTTTTTTAAGTTAAAAAAAATTCCAGAATTTTCCAGAATTCCAGGTATCCAAAGCCCTATTGCCACCCTTTTTTCTGGCGACTACTCCGCCCACATTTTTCAACCCATTTCAATCATTCCACTGTCAAAACATTTCTCTTAATTAGGAAAAAAAAACGAAGTTGTTTTTTGAAATGGAAAAATTCTCAGTTTTCCCGAAATTACAGGAATTCCGTAATACAATTTCTCAATTAAAAATGTTACTACTTCAACATTTCTTGACCGATTTTGAAAAATTCCAACACCAACCATTTCAACTAATTTAGACCATTCAAGTTTTTTACAATTTTCAAAGAAATTCCCACTTTTCCCAAAAATTCCCAAATTTTTGGGAAATTCCCATTGAAATCAATCAATTCAAAGCTCCACAATTCCCACATTTTTCATCTGATTCAAACGGTTCCAACTTCAAAATATTCAGCCTGTTTGAGAATTGTGTGCTCTACTTCAACAATTCTAAAAACATTCCAGGATTTCAGTTAAACTTCAGCATTGAAGCATACTCATCTAGTTCAACTTCAACTTCTTCTTCTTCAGATTTTGGCGCGCTCTACTTTCCACATTTTTCACCCGATTCAAACCGTTCCAACTTCCAACTGTTCAGCCTATTCGGGAATCGTGGGCTTTCACTTGACAAATTCCAAAAATTCCCAGATTTCCCAGAATTCCAGGTTTTCCGGGACATTTTTCCCATTCAAAATGAATTGGCCATTTTTCAAACTTCCATCATTTCCACATTTTTCAACCTATTCAAACCATTCTGCCTTCAACACATTACACCATCCTGGAAATTTAAACGACCTTTTTTTTTAAGTTAAAAAAAATTCCAGAATTTTCCAGAATTCCAGGTATCCAAAGCCCTATTGCCACCCTTTTTTCTGGCGACTACTCCGCCCACATTTTTCAACCCATTTCAATCGTTCCACTGTCAAAACATTTCTCTTAATTAGGAAAAAAAACCGAAGTTGTTTTTTGAAATGGAAAAATTCTCGGTTTTCCCGAAATTACAGGAATTCCGTAATACAATTTCTCAATTAAAAATGTTACTGCTTCAACATTTCTTGACCGATTTTGAAAAATTCCAACACCAACCATTTCAACTCATTTAGACCATTCAAGTTTTTTACAATTTTCAAAAAAATTCCCACTTTTACCAAAATTCCCAAATTTTGGGGAAATTCCCATTGACATCAATCAATTCAAAGTTCCACAATTTCCACATTTTTCATCTGATTCAAACGGTTCCAACTTCTAAATATTCAGCCTGTTTGAGGATTGTGTGCTCTACTTCAACAATTCTGAAAACATTGCAGGATTTCAGTTAAACTTCAGCATTGAAGCATACTCATCTAGTTCAACTTCAACTTCTTCTTCTTCTCCAGATTTTGGCGTGCTCTACTTTCCACATTTTTCACCCGATTCAAACCGTTCCAACTTCCAAATGTTCAGCCTATTCGGGAATCGCAGGCTTTCCCTTGACAAATTCAGAAAATTACCAGATTTCCCAGAATTCCAGGTTTTCCGGGACATTTTTCCCATTTAATATTAATTGGCCATTTTTCAAACTTCCATCATTTCCACATTTTTCAACCTATTCAAACCATTCTGCCTTCAACACATTACACCATCCTGGAAATTTAAACTACCCTTTTTCTAAGTTCATAACAATTCCAGAATTTTCCAGAATTCCAGGTTTCCAAAGCCCTATTGCCACCCTTTTTTCTGGCGACTACTCCGCCCACATTTTTCAACCCATTTCAATCGTTCCACCGTCAAAACATTTCTCTTAATTAGGAAAAAAAACGAAGTTGTTTTTTTAACTGGAAAAATTCTCGGTTTTCCCGAAATTACAGGAATTCCGTAATACAATTTCTCAATTAAAAATGTTACTACTTCAACATTTCTTGACCGATTTTGAAAAATTCCAACACCAACCATTTCAACTCATTTAGACCATTCAAGTTGTTTACAATTTTCAAAAAAATTCCCACTTTTCCCAAAATTCCCAAATTTTGGGGAAATTCCCATTGACATCAATCAATTCAAATTCCACAATTCCCATATTTTTCATCTGATTCAAACGGCTATAACTTCAAAATATTCAGCCTGTTTGAGAATTGTGTGCTCTAATTCAACAATACTGAAAAGATTCCAGGATTTCAGTTAAACTTCAGCATTGAAGCATACTCATCTAGTTCAACTTCAACTTCTTCTTCTTCTCCAGATTTTGGCGCGCTCTACCTTCCACATTGTTTACCCGATTCAAACCGTTCCAACTTCCAACTGTTCAGCTTTCCCTTGACAAATTCCAAAAATTCCCAGATTTCCCAGGATTCCAGGTTTTCCGGGACATATTTCCCATTCAAAATTAATTGGCCATTTTTCAAACTTTCACCATATTCACATTTTTCAACTTATTCAAACCATTCCACTTTCAACACATTCCACCATCCTGGAAATTTAAACTTCCCTTTTTTCTAAGTTCAAAAAAATTTCAGGATTTTCCAGGATTCCAGTTTTCCAAAGCCCTGTTTCCACCCTTTTTTTCTGACGACTACTCCTCCCACATTTTTAAACCCATTTCAATCGTCCCACCGTCAAAACATTCTTCTTAATTAGGAAAAAACAAAGTTGTTTTTTGAACTGGAAAAATTCCCGGTTTTCCCGAAATTACAGGAATTCCGTAATACAATTTCTCAATTAAAAATGTTACTGCTTCAACATTTCTTGACCGATTTTGAAAAATTCCAACACCAACCATTTCAACTCATTTAGACCATTCAAGTTTTTTACAATTTTCAAAAAAATTCCCACTTTTACCAAAATTCCCAAATTTTGGGGAAATTCCCATTGACATCAATCAATTCAAAGTTCCACAATTCCCACATTTTTCATCTGATTCAAACGGTTCCAACTTCTAAATATTCAGCCTGTTTGAGGATTGTGTGCTCTACTTCAACAATTCTAAAAACATTGCAGGATTTCAGTTAAACTTCAGCATTGAAGCATACTCATCTAGTTCAACTTCAACTTCTTCTTCTTCTCCAGATTTTGGCGTGCTCTACTTTCCACATTTTTCACCCGATTCAAACCGTTCCAACTTCCAAATGTTCAGCCTATTCGGGAATCGCAGGCTTTCCCTTGACAAATTCAGAAAATTACCAGATTTCCCAGAATTCCAGGTTTTCCGGGACATTTTTCCCATTTAATATTAATTGGCCATTTTTCAAACTTCCATCATTTCCACATTTTTCAACCTATTCAAACCATTCTGCCTTCAACACATTCCACCATCCTGGAAATTTAAACTACCCTTTTTCTAAGTTCATAACAATTCCAGAATTTTCCAGAATTCCAGGTTTCCAAAGCCCTATTGCCACCCTTTTTTCTGGCGACTACTCCGCCCACATTTTTCAACCCATTTCAATCGTTCCACCGTCAAAACATTTCTCTTAATTAGGAAAAAAAAACGAAGTTGTTTTTTTAACTGGAAAAATTCTCGGTTTTCCCGAAATTACAGGAATTCCGTAATACAATTTCTCAATTAAAAATGTTACTACTTCAACATTTCTTGACCGATTTTGAAAAATTCCAACACCAACCATTTCAACTCATTTAGACCATTCAAGTTGTTTACAATTTTCAAAAAAATTCCCACTTTTCCCAAAATTCCCAAATTTTGGGGAAATTCCCATTGACATCAATCAATTCAAATTCCACAATTCCCATATTTTTCATCTGATTCAAACGGCTATAACTTCAAAATATTCAGCCTGTTTGAAAATTGTGTGCTCTAATTCAACAATACTGAAAAGATTCCAGGATTTCAGTTAAACTTCAGCATTGAAGCATACTCATCTAGTTCAACTTCAACTTCTTCTTCTTCTCCAGATTTTGGCGCGCTCTACCTTCCACATTGTTTACCCGATTCAAACCGTTCCAACTTCCAACTGTTCAGCTTTCCCTTGACAAATTCCAAAAATTCCCAGATTTCCCAGGATTCCAGGTTTTCCGGGACATATTTCCCATTCAAAATTAATTGGCCATTTTTCAAACTTTCACCATATTCACATTTTTCAACTTATTCAAACCATTCCACTTTCAACACATTCCACCATCCTGGAAATTTAAACTTCCCTTTTTTCTAAGTTCAAAAAAATTTCAGGATTTTCCAGGATTCCAGTTTTCCAAAGCCCTGTTTCCACCCTTTTTTTCAGACGACTACTCCTCCCACATTTTTAAACCCATTTCAATCGTCCCACCGTCAAAACATTCTTCTTAATTAGGAAAAAACAAAGTTGTTTTTGAACTGGAAAAATTCCCGGTTTTCCCGAAATTACAGGAATTCCGTAATACCATTTCTCAATTAAAAATGTTACTATTTCAACATTTCTTGACCGATTTGAAAAATTCCAACACCAACCATTTCAACTCATTTACACCATTCAAGTTTTTTACAATGTTCAAAAAAAATTCCCACTTTTCCCAAAATTCCCAAATTTTGGGGAAATTCCCATTGACATCAATCAATTCAAAGTTCCACAATTTCCACATTTTTCATCTGATTCAAACGGTTCCAACTTCTAAATATTCAGCCTGTTTGAGGATTGTGTGCTCTACTTCAACAATTCTGAAAACATTCCAGGATTTCAGTTAAACTTCAGCATTGAAGCATACTCATCTAGTTCATCTTCAACTTCTTCTTCTTCTCCAGATTTTGGCGTGCTCTACTTTCCACATTTTTCACCTGATTCAAACCGTTCCAACTTCCAAATGTTCAGCCTATTCGGGAATCGCAGGCTTTCCCTTGACAAATTCAGAAAATTACCAGATTTCCCAGAATTCCAGGTTTTCCGGGACATTTTTCCCATTTAATATTAATTGGCCATTTTTCAAACTTCCATCATTTCCACATTTTTCAACCTATTCAAACCATTCTGCCTTCAACACATTCCACCATCCTGGAAATTTAAACTACCCTTTTTCTAAGTTCATAACAATTCCAGAATTTTCCAGAATTCCAGGTTTCCAAAGCCCTATTGCCACCCTTTTTTCTGGCGACTACTCCGCCCACATTTTTCAACCCATTTCAATCGTTCCACCGTCAACACATTTCTCTTAATTAGGAAAAAAAAACGAAGTTGTTTTTTTAACTGGAAAAATTCTCGGTTTTCCCGAAATTACAGGAATTCCGTAATACAATTTCTCAATTAAAAATGTTACTACTTCAACATTTCTTGACCGATTTTGAAAAATTCCAACACCAACCATTTCAACTCATTTAGACCATTCAAGTTGTTTACAATTTTCAAAAAAATTCCCACTTTTCCCAAAATTCCCAAATTTTGGGGAAATTCCCATTGACATCAATCAATTCAAATTCCACAATTCCCATATTTTTCATCTGATTCAAACGGCTATAACTTCAAAATATTCAGCCTGTTTGAAAATTGTGTGCTCTAATTCAACAATACTGAAAAGATTCCAGGATTTCAGTTAAACTTCAGCATTGAAGCATACTCATCTAGTTCAACTTCAACTTCTTCTTCTTCTCCAGATTTTGGCGCGCTCTACCTTCCACATTGTTTACCCGATTCAAACCGTTCCAACTTCCAACTGTTCAGCTTTCCCTTGACAAATTCCAAAAATTCCCAGATTTCCCAGGATTCCAGGTTTTCCGGGACATATTTCCCATTCAAAATTAATTGGCCATTTTTCAAACTTTCACCATATTCACATTTTTCAACTTATTCAAACCATTCCACTTTCAACACATTCCACCATCCTGGAAATTTAAACTTCCCTTTTTTCTAAGTTCAAAAAAATTTCAGGATTTTCCAGGATTCCAGTTTTCCAAAGCCCTGTTTCCACCCTTTTTTTCTGACGACTACTCCTCCCACATTTTTAAACCCATTTCAATCGTCCCACCGTCAAAACATTCTTCTTAATTAGGAAAAAACAAAGTTGTTTTTGAACTGGAAAAATTCCCGGTTTTCCCGAAATTACAGGAATTCCGTAATACCATTTCTCAATTAAAAATGTTACTATTTCAACATTTCTTGACCGATTTGAAAAATTCCAACACCAACCATTTCAACTCATTTACACCATTCAAGTTTTTTACAATGTTCAAAAAAAATTCCCACTTTTCCCAAAATTCCCAAATTTTTGGGGAAGTTCCCATTGAAATCAATCAATTCAGAGTTCCACAATTCCCACATTTTTCATCTGATTCAAACTGTTCCAACTTCAAAATATTCAGCCTGTTTGAGAATTGTGTGCTCTAATTCAACAATTCTGAAAACATTCCAGGATTTCAGTTAAACTTCAGCATTGAAGCATACTCATCTAGTTCAACTTCAACTTCTTCATCTTCTCCAGATTTTGGCGCGCTCTACCTTCCACATTTTTTACCCGATTCAAACCGTTCCAATCGGGAATCGCGAGCTTTCCCTTGACAAATTCTAAAAATTCCCAGATTTCCCAGAATTCCAGGTTTTCCGGGACATTTTTCCCATTCAAAATGAGATGGCCATTTTTCAAACTTCCACCATATTCACATTTTTCAACTTATTCCAACCATTCCACTTTCAACACATTCCACCATCCTGGAAATTTAAACTACCTTTTTTCTAAGTTAAAAAAAATTGCAGGATTTTCCAGAATTCCTGGTTTTCCAAAGCCCTATTTCCACTTTTTTTTCTGGCGACTACTCCTTCACATTTCAACCATTCCAACGTCAAAGCATTCCTCTTAATCAGGACAAAAAACAAAGTTTTTTGTTTTTTGAACTGGAAAAATTCCCGGTTTTCCCGAAATGCCAGGAATTCTGACGTCAACCATTTCAACTCATTCAGACCATTCAAGTTTTTTACCATTTTCAAAAAAATTCCCACTTTTCCCAAAAGTTCAACTTCAACTTCTTCTTGTGTAATTTGAATTTGTCTGATACAAATTGTATCTTATAACTGCTGTCAGTAATAGTTTATTTGGGGGAAAAAAGGTTACTTTTAATAAAATAAGAAACATATTAACGAGCCACTCTTTTGAACGGCTCTTTGAAAGTAACTGCTCTTTCAAATCCGGCTCTCTTTAAAGCAGAGGTGTCAAACTCATTTAAGATGGGGGGGCCACATGGAGAAAAAATCTACTCCCTAGTGGGCCGGACTGGTAAAATCACGGCACGATAACTTAAAAATTAAGAAAACTTCAGGTTGTTTTCTTTGTTTAAGAATAGAACAAGCTCACTCTGAAAATGTACAAATCATAATGTTGTTGGGTTTTTTTTACACTTACATGTTGCGGTTAATAGTATTCTAGATAGATAGATAGTATAGAGACCAGGCTTTCTGCTCCGCCGCTCCCAGTCTGGGGAACGCTCTCCCTGACCACCTGAGGGCACCACAGACTGTGGATGCTTTTAAAAAAGGCTTAAAAACCCTTATTTTTTAAAAACCAATTTTTTTTAGATATATGCATACTAGTTTTAGCTATTTGGCTGTTCTAGTTTTTATTTGTATTTATTTTTTATTATCTTTTTATTTTATTTTATTTTTAATACACTGTAGCACTTTGAGGTTGTTTACTCAATGTAAAGTGCTTTTTACAAATAAAATGTATTATAATTATTATTATTTTTATTATTCTATCTTTATTTGTTGTTATTTATATTCTCTGAATAAATTATGTGATAATGTTCGTCAGTCAACTCGTTGGTGTTAATTTTCAATCTATCAAGATAAGAAAATTATATCAAAATCAAACTACAGGACATTATTATTTTATTATATAAAATTATATCAAAATCAAACTACATTCATGTAGTTTGCTCATTTTCCTCGACTGGTGCACTAACACCACGTGGTTTATTTTGTACATATGTAGCATCATCTACAACAGGCCTGGCAATTATTTTGACTCGGGGGCCAAATTTTGAGAAAAAAATGTGTCTGGGGATTCCGGTATATCTATTTTTAGGAACACTAATACAAAACCTCACAATAATGTCTAAATGCTAAACACTTTATGATAGGCCACCTTAAAAAACGGAATGGAACTTTACATTTTTTTACTGAATGAGACACCTAGAATGTACATGAAAATAAAGAATGTGGGATTTACAATATTAACTAAAAAAAAAAAAAAAAAAAAAAAACAATATTAACTATGAACAATAAAACACTGAATACTAAAAACATGAAACTGTACTTAGAAAAAATCCCAGCCTTTTTCTGAGATTTTTTTTTTAAGTACAAAAACTTCTTGCCTACTTTTTACCCTCTTTCGATTTTGTCGGGTTTTTTTCCTGGTCGACCAAAACACCTCCATCTCGTTAGTAGGTGCGCCATGACTTTAGAGGCGGAATTTTCAAGAAATGTGTCCGAGACAAAATGAGCTACTATGGGACACAATCATGGCAAAGAACGTCGCACCCCCTCTCGATTGACATATTTTACAATTAAGCGAAACGCAACAAAAATGCAACAAACAGCAAAATATGAACGCAAAAAAAACCTACAAAAACCCACTTACAATCTGATATATGTGATAAATCATTAAGTTTTAGAACTTTGTTGTAAAAATCTCCTTCCGCGTCTGTCCCTGACACCCGCATTTCAAATGGATTACCATAGTAACTAATTAGATTACCATAGTAACTCAATAGATTACAATAAGATTACCGTAAAAACTAATTAGATTACTATAGTAACTAGTATGTCATGCAAAAGCACAGATTCCAACCATTGAAATTAGGGATGTCCGATAATGGCGTTTTGCCGATATTCCGATATTGTCCAACTCTTTAATTACCGATACTGATATCAACCGATACCGATATATACTGTTGTGGAATTAACACATTATTATGCCTAATTTGGACAACCAGGTATGGTGCAGATAAGGTACTTAAAAAAAAAAAAAGAAAAAAAAAAAATAAGATAAATAAATTAAAAACATTTTCTTGAATAAAAAAGAAAGTAAAACAATATAAAAACAGTTACATAGAAACTAGTAATTAATAAAAATGAGTAAAATTAACTGTTAAAGGTTAGTACTATTAGTGGACCAGCAGCACGCACAATCATGTGTGCTTACGGACTGTATCCCTTGCAGACTGTATTGATATATATTGATATATAATGTAGGAACCAGAATATTAATAACAGAAAGAAACAACCCTTTTGTGCGAATGAGTGTGAATGAGTGTAAATGGGGGAGGGAGTTTTTTGGGGGTTGGTGCACTATTTGTAAGTGTATCTTGTGTTTTTTATGTTGATTTAATTAAAAAAAAAAAAAAAAAAAAAAAAAAAACGATACCGATAATACAAAAAAAAAACCATACCGAAAAATTTCCGACATTACATTTTAACGCATTTATCGGCCGATAATATCGACAGGCCGATATTATCGGACATCTCTACTTGAAATACTTTGTATAGTTCAATTCTTAGGGTCATTAGAAAACATGACTGCACATCATAATGGCAGCTACACTTTCCATCTTAAACATCTAAAAAAAAATATTTGAGAATGTCCGGCGGGCCAGATTGAAAAGGTTAACGGGCCGCGTGTGGCCCCCGGGCCTTAATTTGCCCAGGTCTGATCTACAAAGATACAAAGAATTGCTATTGCGACATCCGGTGGACACATTTAGAACAGCAGTTTCTTTCATTCAAAAATTTCAGGTACATTTTTATACTTAGCCAACTCATCCCGCGGGCCGGATAAAACCTGTTCGCGGGCCATCAGGCCCAGGCCCGGCCCTAATCAATCTGGCGCCCTAGGCAAGATTTTAGGTGGCGCCCCCCCACATTGGCAGTGAAGTGTATATACTCACAAGAACCCGAATAGCTTTGTCTTTGACCTTTTTTTTTTACTTACAACTATACCTAATATATAAAGGGGTGGAAAAGTGACTATTACCTGCAGGGCAAACATTAGCTAACCAGAAGGCAATAATGTAAACAAAAAACACCTGCTTAAAAGATCTAATACAAATGTCCCTGAGGAATGTAAGGTGGGAGTACTGTAATTACCTAACATTACATTATTATTTTCCATAACAATTTAGCCCCCTCCACAATATTAACCCGACGTTAAAACAGAACTAGCTATTTATTGATTAGCAATTGCCGAATCATGTAACATTAGCTTAATGCTAAAAAGCCAGGTTACTATCACATGGGCCTGTGTGTGTGTGTGTGTGTGTGTGTGTGTGTGTGTGTGTGTGTGTGTGTGTGTGTGTGTGTGTGTGTGTGTGTGTGTGTGTGTGTGTGTGTGTGTGTGTGTGTGTGTTTTGTCTCGTCTTGTCTTGTCCCATAGTAACAGTGGTACTATTGTATTGTTAGTGTATAGGAGTTTTTCTTGTTTTTGTTTGTATAGTATTGTTCTTGTATTATATTGTTTATGTTAAATAGGGAGTGAGTGAGAGGGGTTGGGATATTATAAGCAATTGCTTCATCCAACCCCTTTTCAAGCCATGCATAAATGTCTCTGCCAAAATGTAAAAAAAAAAAAAATGTGTGTTGTTGTATTGTGCAGGTTTGAAATAAAAAAATAAAAAAAATAAAAAAATAAAAAATAAAAAAAAACATTCTGTAACAGACAAATAATTTCATGTAGGCTAACGTTACCTACCTGCTACCTCTGTCTTTTTCTCGTTTCTCCTCCTCTTCTTTTCTCTTTTTTCTTCCCTGGGCACCTGACAGTTTTGGCCGTTTTGACATCTTGTGTTGATTTTTTGATGTGGTGACGTCCAAAAAGAGTCATGATACGGGAAGGGAGGGGGCGCACCGTGCGGGGGGAGGAGGGGGGGGGGGGGGGGGGGGGCGCAATGTTGTAACAAATAATATTTCTATTAAATAGGCTTTACTTTGCATTTTAATTAACGTGAGATTATTTTTTTGTATTTAGAAAAAATAGTAACAACTTTTTTTTTTCTTTTTTTTTTTTTTCTCCAACATTTGTGGCACTGGCATGGCGCCCCCTGATGGACGGCGCCCTTAGCATTTGCCTATACGGCCTATGCCACGGGCCGGCCCTGATCAGGCCCTCGGGCCGTACGTTTGACACCCCTGCTCTAAAGAGTCAAAAATCCCAATTTCTACATCATTGCATGAAAGTTGCAATTGTAATATATTAAATATTCAAATATATATGAAAATGTATATGAAAATTTAAAAAAGTGCATATAGCATATGTAACCCAATATGTGGTGTTTATATTACAATTTATTATATATAATATGATTTAATACAAACTAATAAAACAAAGGACGGACTGACCGCTGGTCTGTTCCGGGTGCTCCTGGCTCACAGTGTCGGTGTCCACGATGCGCCGGCACTGGCCCTGGCCCTGCACCAGTTGCTCCAGGGGAAGGTCCGAGTCCGGCGTCGGGTAGCACCGCAAGCCAGCGGCGCACCTCGGGGTGTACACGCCGCACGCCTCGCTCTCCTGCCGGGCACACACCGGGCAGCACCCGCAGCCGGGCTCTCGCACGATCTCCGCACAAGGCTCGCTGAGCACCGGGCAGAGCTCCAGGCGATCCATGGTGCACACCGGGCACCGGAACACCATCTCGGCCAGCGAGGCGCCGGCGACGGACGCGGTGAGGACCAGCAGGTATTGGAGCTCCAGCATTGCTGTAAGGTTTTGGGTCATCATCACGGACCGGTGGAAAGCATTCCAAAGTTTAAAAAAAAAAAAAAAAAAGTACAACAGGTGGGGTGGAGAAGTCTGCTGGGTCCTACAGAGCCTGGATTTGCTCTTATAACTCCAATTAAACTGAACTGAAATGCATTTTTATGAATTTTTTTTTTTTTTCAATCATGAATCAATCAATAAACTAGAAGAGGGAAAAGCTGGAATTTTTTTTTAAATTGGTAAAAAAAAAACAAAAAAAACGAATGGTCTGAATGAGTTGAAATGGTTGGTGTTGGAATTTTTCAAATCGGTCGAAAAATGTTGAAATAGTAACATGTTGAATTGAGAAATCATATTACGGAATCACGTCCCATTGGGGTTGTGAGTTTTTCCTTGCCCTTATGTGGGCTCTGTACCACGGATGTCGTTGTGGCTTGTGCAGCCCTTTGAGACACTTGTGATTTAGGGCTATATAAATAACATTGATTGTGTGTGTGTGTGTGTGTGTGTGTGTGTGTGTGTGTGTGTGTGTGTGTGTGTGTGTGTGTGTGTGTGTGTGTGTGTGTGTGTTCTTGTATTTGTGTGTGTGTGTGTGTGTGTGTGTGTGTGTGTGTGTGTGTGTGTGTTCTTGTATTTGTTCTAATTAAGAGGAATGTTTTGATGGTGGAACGGTTGAAATGCGCTGAAAAATGTGGAAGGAGTAGTCGCCAGAAAAAAGGGTGGAAATAGGGCTTTGGAAAACCAGGAATTCTGGAAAATCCTGGAATTTTTTTGAACTTGGAAAAAGGGAAGTTTGAATGTCCAGGATGGTGAAATATGTTGAAGGTGGAAACACCTTGAAGGGCCAAACATCAATTGAAAATGCATTTTTTATTAAATATTTTACATGTCAGTACTACTTCATTTTTTTTTCAATCATGAATCAATCAATAAACTAGAAGAAGGAAAAGCTGGAATTTTTTTGAAAATGGTAAAAAAAAACTTGTGATGAATGATGAAACTTGAATGGCCTGAATGAGTTGAAATGGTTGGTGTTGACATTTTTCAAATCGGTCGAAAAATGTCGAAGTAGTAACAAGTTGAATTGAAAAATCGTATTACGGAATTCCTGGAAATTCGGGAAAACGGGGAATTTTTCCAGTTCAAAAAACTGTGTTGGCCCTGCGGTGAGGTGGCGACTTGTCCAGGGTGTATCCCGCCTTCCGCCCGATGTGTTTTAAATGGTTGAATAGGTTGAAGAATGTGGGAATTGTGGAAGTTTGAAAAATGGCCAATTCATTTTTAATGGGGAAATGCAAAAAAAAAAAAAAAAAAAAGGAATTATGGGAAATCCGGGAATTTTCTTTTTTTAATTATTGAAGTATAGCACACAATTCCTGAACAGACTGAATATTTTGAAGTTGGAACAGTTTGAATTATATGAAAAATGTGGAACGTTGAAGAATGTCCCACTGATTTCAATGGGAATTTAAGGAAAAATTGGGAATTTCAGGAAAAGCGGAAAATTTTGAAAATTATTAAAAAAAAAAAAAAAAACTTGAATGGTTTGAATGAGTTGAAATGGTTCGTGTTGAATTTTTTTTAAATCGGTTGAGAAATGTTGAAGTAATAACATGTTGAATTGAGAAATGGTATTACGGAATTCTTGGAATTTCGGGAAAAAACGGGAATTTTTCCAGTTCAAAAAACAACTTTGTTTTTTGTCCTGATTATGTGGAAAGAGTAGTCGCCAGAAAAAAGGGTGGAAATAGGGCTTTGGAAAAGCAGGAATTCTGGAAAATCCTGGATTTTTTTTTAACTTAGAAAAAAGGGAAGTTTGAATTTCCAGGTTGGTGGAATGTGTTGAAAGTGGAATAGTTTGGTTGAACAATTTGGAAATGGTGGAAGTTTGAAAAATGGCCTATTCATTGTGAATGGGAAAAATGTCCCGGAAAACCTGGAATTCTGGGAAATCTGGGAATTTTTGGAATTTGTCAAGGGAAAGCCCGCGATTCCCGAATAGGCTGAACAGCATTGCTGTAAGGTTTTGGGTCATCATCACGGACCGGTGGAAAGCATTCCAAAGTTAAAAAAAAAAGTAGGAGAAATGGTGGGGTGGAGAAGTCTGCTGGGTCCTACAGAGCCTGGATTAGCTCTTAAAGGGCCAAACACCAATTAAACTGAACTGAAATGCATTTTTTATGAAATATTTTACATGTGAGTACTACTTCATTTGTTTTTCAATCATGAATCAATCAATAAACTAGAAAAGGGAAAAGCTGAAATTTTTTTGAAAATGGTAAAAAAAAAAAAACTTGAATAGTCTGAATGAGTTGAAATGGTTGGTGTTGAAATTTTTCAAATTGGTCGAAAAATGTCGAAGTAGTAACATGTTGAATTGAGAAATCGTATAACGGAATTTCTAGAAATTCGGGAAAACGGGGAATTTTTCCAGTTCAAAAAACTATTTAGTTTTTTGTCCTAATTAAGAGGACTGTTTTGACGATGGAGCGGTTGAAATGCGTTGAAAAATGTGGGAGGAGTAGTCGCCAGAAAAAAAGGGTGGAAATAGGGCTTTGGAAAACCAGGAATTCTGGAAAATCCTGGAATTTTTTTGAACTTGGAAAACGGGAAGTTTGAATGTCCAGGATGGTGAAATATATTGAAGGTGGAATAGTTGGAGTAGGTTGAAAAATGTGGACATAGTGGATGTTTAAAAAAATGGCTTTAAATTGTCTGTCAAACTATAAAAAGAAAACTCCATTTGTTTTTGGGCTGAACGCTGCAATATGTGTAGTATATTGAATTTTTCCATCTGTGATGCCACATCCTTCCTTAATAAGTGGCGATTGCATCATACCCTATAATTGTCCAGCAAACATTCTAAGTTACGGTTTGGTAATTAACATGAGCAGCGATTGCATCATACCTTGTAGATTTTCAGCAAACATTTTAAGTTATGATTTGGTAATTAACGTGAGCATCGATTGCATCATACCTTATAGCTGTTCAGCCTACCATTCCAAGATACGGTTTGGTAATTAACATGAGCGGCGATTGCATCATACCTTATAGCTGTTGCGCAAGAAACCAAGTTATATGACTCTGAGTCATATACGTTGGCCTATGTCATGTATGTCAATATTGAAAGGGTACCAGAAACCACATTTCTTGGCGTAATAGTTGATGAAAATCACACTTGGGAACGTTCACTTAAAACATTTACAGTTAAAAGCCTCAGTTTTTAATGCAGTGATACAACTTTGTTGTTTCACCATCTTTAGGTTTGGTTCAACACCTTCAAGAGTTCTCTGCAAACTCTTATCCTTCTTCAAAAAAAGAGCAGTCAGGATCATTAATAGAGTTGGTTACAAAGATCACACGCATCTACAAAACTGCTAAAGTTCACCAACTGAATAGAACACCAAAGAGCACAGATCACATTCAAAGCAAGACATAATAAACAACCAGGAACTATTCTGGGCATGTTTAGCCAGAGAGAGGGGAAATAGGATTTATGAGGATTGTTGTATTTTAAGAATGTTATAGAAAAAAAAAAAAAATAGAAGTGAGGAACTGAAACAATGTCGGAACATAGAAAAAAAGTATAAAAACATGGATTAGAAAGGACAGATTTTAAAAGATTATAATAAAAAAAATATATATATACATATATATTTATACTTTTTTTTTTTCTTTAACTTGGGACTTCCCGCGGGCCGGATTTTGGACACCGATGGGCCGGATCTGGTCCGCAGGCCGTAGTTTGGGGACCCCTGATCTAACGTCTTGAAAGGGCAACTTCATGCAAAAGCTACTATATAATATAGTAACATACAGTACTTGCTAATGAGACACAGAAGCGTAAGAAAACAAAATTGAAAACAAATATATTTTTCAAAGAAATTAACATGCATCAACATATTTTAACACACACAAAAGCACCAATAATTGGCACCGTTGAATACCAATATCGGTACCATGTCGATTCAAATGTAAACGGTACCCATCCCTTGACAGGATGAGCTCAGTTAGATGAGCTCATCACTCATGCACCGAAATCCAGGCAATTTTTATCCGTTATTGCTATCTGTATCATCAATCAATCAATGTTTATTTATATAGCCCCAAATCACAAGTGTCTCAAAGGGCTGCACAAGCCACAACGACATCCTCGGTACAGAGCCCACATAAGGGCAAGGGAAAACTCACAACCCCAATGGGACGTCAATGTGAATGACTATGAGAAACCTTGGAGAGGACCGCATATGTGGGTGACCCCCCCCCCTCTAGGGGAGACCGAAAGCAAAGGACGTCGAGTGGGTCTGACATAATATTGTGAAAATCCAGTCCATAATGGATCTAACATATTAGTGAAAGTCCAGTCCATAGTGGAGCTAACACAGTGGTTCTTGACCTTGTTGGAGGTACCGAACCCCACCAGTTTCATATGCGCATTCACCAAACCCTTCTTTAGTGAAAAATAAAATGATGGGTTTTTTTCAAATTCAAGACAAAGTTATATGTTTTTGGTAACACTTTAGTATGGGGAAGATATTCTAAGTAACAAAGACTTAATTTAGAGTTTTTTGGACACTAGGGGAACACTAACTTAATTTAGAGTTATTTGGTTAGGGTTAGGGTTAGGGTTAGAGGGTTAGAGTTATAATAAGGCATACTTGCCAAACTTGAGACCTCCGATTTCGGGAGGTGGGGGGTGGGGGGCGTGGTCGGGCGTGGGGCGGGGCATGGTTTGGGCGGGGGGCGTGGTTTGGAGCGTGGTTAAGAGGGGAGGAGTATATTTACAGCTAGAATTCACCAACTCGAGTATTTCATATATATATATATATATATATATATATATATATATATATATATAGATAGATAGATATATATATATATAGATAGATAGATATATATATATATATATATGTATGAAATGCTTGACTTTCAGTGAATTCAAGCTATATATATATTTATTTATTTTATTATATATATAAATAAAAGAAATATTTGAATGTCAGTGTTCATTTATTTACACATATACACACACATAACACTCATCTACTCATTGTTGTACTTGAAAGTACAATGCAATACAATTCCGGGGCAATGGCACCTATCAAATACACAGTAATGAAAACACAGTTGTACTACTAACTGTACTGTGTGTTATGAGAGTAGAGTATGTGTGTGTGTGGCCCTCTAATAGGTGACAGCATGTGAGGTGAGTGACGTCAGTGAGTGTGTGGGCGAGAGAAGAGAGGGAGCGGTCGCGTGAGTGCGGGGAGGGACTAGTTGGTTTTGTGTTGGATTGGCTGTGTGCAAGCAATCAATAAAGCAAGATTTGCAGCTAATCGCTGGACTCATCATTCACCCTAAAGTCGTCCGCTGTGGAGATCCACAGACTACGGTCTCGTTCTTCTGCTTCGTCTCCTTGTGTGCGCACACTGGACTCAGGTCCGCATGGAGCTGGAGGGGGCGTGGCCTCTAGCTCCAGCTGAATTCCGGGAGATTTTCGGGAGAAATTTTCTTCCGGGAGGTTTTCAGGAGAGGCGCTGAATTTCGGGAGTCTCCCGGAAAATCCGGGAGGGTTGGCAAGTATGTAATAAGGCCATGCCAAATAAAGCATTAATAAGTACTTAATAATGACTAGTTAAGAGCCAATATGTTACTAATTTGCATGTTAATAAGCAATTAATTAATGGTGAATATGTTCCCCATACTAAAGTGTTACCATGTTTTTTTACTGGTGCACAAAATGGACCGTACTTAAACATCACCTTGTTCAAAGAACAAAACCAACACAGTGCATAATCACAACAAATTACACACCTGCAAATCAGTCTGACTTCTGCTGTTGCCGTATCCGTAATACGCCGATAGGGAGAAGTTTTTATTTACACGATGAGTCGGGTGTGTCTTGACCTCCGCCGAACCCCTGAGCCCGACTCACCGAACCCTTAGGGTTCGATTGAACCCAGGTTAAGAACCACTGATCTAACATAATAGAGAGAGTCCAGTCCATAGTGGGGCCAGCAGGAGACCATCCCGAGCGGAGACGGGTCAGCAGCGCAGAGATGTCCCCAACCGATGCACAGGCGAGCGGTCAACCCCGGGTCCCGACTCTGGACAGCCAGCACTTCATCCATGGCCACCGGATCTGTGTGTCTCTCCCTCCACATAAAAGAGGGGGGCAGAGGAGAGTCTATTTAAAGGCTAGAGTATACAAATGAGTTTTAAGATGGGACTTAAATGCTTCTACTGAGGTAGCATCTCTAACTGTTACCGGGAGGGCATTCCATAGTACTGGAGCCCCAATAGAAAACGCTCTATAGCCAGTAGACTTTTTTGGGGCTCTGGGAATCACTAATAAGCATACTTGCCAACCCTCCCGGATTTTCCGGGAGACTCCCGAAATTCAGCGCCTCTCCCGAAAACCTCCCGGGAGGCCACGCCCCCTCCAGCTCCATGCGGACCTGAGTGACGTGTTGACAGCCTGTTCACATGTCCGCTTTCCCACAATATAAACAGCTGATGATCGAGGGCGAGTTCTTGGTTTCTTATGTGGGTTTATTGTTAGGCAGTTTCATTAACGTCCTCCCAGCGCGGTAACAACACACAACAACAGCAGTCAAGTTTTCATCTACCGTAAAGCAGTTTGTCTGCCGTAAACAGCAATGTTGTGACACTTTTAAACAGGACAATACTGCCATCTACTGTACATGCATATGTGACCCACCCATAATGTGTCACATTTTTGTGTTGATTTATTTATTTTATTTTGTGGTTTGAATTCGTTTTTGGAGCTGTCATTACACATTTATCAGTATTCACATTGGTCAGTAGGGGGAAGTAGGGCGTTTCTTCCCAATTGAATGCTATCACCTGCAGACCGTAAGTGTCTTGTCATTCTGATGAGCGCGACCAGTCTGTGAACAATTGAAACGTCCTGTGTGCTTTTTCCTCCTGTATAACAGGTTAGTTTTGGTGAATCAACTCACTGAATAATATCCATGTGATCTTTATAAGTTTAAGTACACATTCTGATGGTGGAGCCTAACTCTAAAGTGTTTGTGAGTTGTAGTTTGTATTTGTGAATGAATCCAGTGCACAGCTGCAGTAATCAATACAAAAAGGCGACGTGAGTGCGCAATGTTTATATAGGAACTTCTGATATTAATTCAGATTCCCAAATTAGAGCTCCCATTTTCTTATTGATTTTATAATGTATATTTGTATAATGTGTGTGTTCTGAAATAGTGACAGAGAATAGAACAAGGATGGACAATTCAACCCTTAACTCAACAATGAGTAGATGAGTGTTATGTGTGTGTATATGCGTAAATAAATGAACACTGAAATTCAAGTATTTCTTTTATTTATTTATATATATATATATACATATATATATATATATATATATATATATATATATATATATATATATATATATATATATATATATGTAATAAAAAAAAATACATATATATATATATATATAGCTAGAATTCACTGAAAGTCAAGTATTTCTTATATATATATCTTAACCACGCCCCCAACCACGCCCCCCGCCCCACCTCCGACCACGCCCTCCACCCCCCACCTCCACCTCCCGAAATCAGAGGTCTCAAGGTTGGCAAGTATGCTAATAAGCCGGAGTTCTTTGAACGCAGATTTCTTGCTGGTAGAAAAAAAGGATACGGTATCTAATTTTTATGGCACTAAATCTCCTAATATTGGCGGACTGATAGTACACTTAAAAATCTAGAATAGTTTTGAGACAACATCACACTCATTTAAATAACACAAACCGACTAAGTATAGTTTTTTTGTTCATGGTATTTTACTTTAAGGATTTCTTTAACGACTTTTTTGTGTATTTTGACCAACAAAATGATAAAACATATAAACCCCCGACCCCAGATTATTTTTATGTATGAACTTTCTTCTGTAAGGTTTGGACACCTCTGCCTGAAGCACATCAGCTAAATGAAAAGTCACAAGTGACTACAGTAACCTTACTGTATGCTACTGTAAGTTTCCAATCGATCAGTATGGCCAAGCTTGCAGGCGAACAAGCTTCTATTAAGCTTGTCCAGACTGTGTTTATCCATCAAGGGTCTAAAATGCATGAGGCATCTGTAAGTTGGATGGAATAGCAGACACGAATGTAAACTATATTTCCTGGGCCTCCCTTCTGATTTATTTGGCCGTATTCAGAACTGGTTCACTTTCTGAATAGGGTATGGTGTGTCGAGGTAAGTTTACGTTTGGTTGCACAATTTGTATTGCATTGATAGCAAGCTGCAGCAGACTAAAACTAAAACTATAGTACATGTTTGAGTGTAGTTCCATAATCAGAGGTGGGTAGTAACGCGCTACATTTACTCCGTTACATCTACTTGAGTAACTTTTGGGATAAATTGTACTTCTAAGAGTAGTTTTAATGCAACATACTTTTACTTTTACTTGAGTATATTTATAGAGAATAAACGCTACTTTTACTCCGCTCCATTTATCTACATTCAGCTCGCTACTGATTTTTATCGATCTGTTAATCTGTTGTTTGTTTTGGTTTGTCAGACAGACCTTCAAAGTAGGATCTATCGCATGCCTGCGTTTCACCAATCAAATACAGTCACTGGTGACGTTTGACTCCGTTTCACCAATCAAATACAGTCACTGGTGACGTTTGACTCCGTTTCACCAATCAAACAGAGCCAGGCGGACACAGGATTAACTGCACATAAAGTTTCAGCTGCAAACAACAAGCTTAAGCTTACATGAACTCAACGTCAAATTTGAGGAAGCACATCGCGGTAAGTAACGTTAGTAGATATTTTGGCTGTCACCGTAGGCTGATGTTAGCTTCCCTGCTATGAATCACTGTCAAATGTACATCGTGTGGGGACATTTATTAACGCACTGCAGCCTCATAGACAGACACACACACACACACACACACATGCACAGTCGCACACACGCATGCATAGAAACACCAATCAGTGTGTTCCCAGGTGCAGCCCACACTTATCAGTTTATGGTTTGCGTAAAGGCTAACTTGTTATTTTCCTTTGTAATCTCCGCCTACTGAGCCTATGGTGCTGTTAAGTTATTGTGGCTTAATTTGCCTTCATTTTTATAATGTTAATGTATTATTATTTAATATATATTATTGTTTTAGTTGCTTAAGAGATATCCCTGGCTCTGAATTTGCTCATTGCTATTTTTATGTTTTTGTGCATTATTTGTTGCCGTCATCCTTAAACAAACAGGTTACTCATCAGTTACTCAGTACTTGAGTAGCTTTTTCACAACATACTTTTTACTTTTACTCAATTAAATATTTGGGTGACTACTCCTTACTTTTACTTGAGTAATAAATCTCTAAAGTAACAGTACTCTTACTTGAGTACAATTTCTGGCTACTTCTGTCCATAATAGGAACATGTTGCACAAAATACTAACACAACAATATATCACAGCATTAATATCTATGTAAACAATATAAATAAATTTAGCATGGGATTACTAAACAAAAAATATTATATTGTATTTGTTTTAAACAGTATAAAAATGTGCTGTAAAGGATTTTTGCTTTTTTCCCCCCTCCATATTTGACCATGAATGACTAACCTGTTTAGAGTTTGGCTTTAACTTCACCTAATTAAGACTCAGTGCATGGACCGCTGATTGGATAAATAAAGGCCATGAGTGTGAGTGTTGGAAATACAAACTATCAACTGATTAGTGAGTCGTCAGGTGTGCAAACCTTTTCCACCAATACAGAAAACATTTGTGTCGTGATTTATTCAAACAAAATTGCATGCATTTAATTGTTGCTGTATGATTTAAAAATAAATAAAATAGCTGCAGGCCGAATATTGCCATTACAAATCAAACCTTGGACACCCGAGCACAAGATGACCACATTCATTCAATTTCCAGAATGCTGTTAAGTAGGGAAAATAAGGGTACACCTTTGATTCATGGTAGGGGTGGGCATCCAAGTATCGACGGTATTGATACCAATGGTGTATCAAAAGATTTCCAAATACATTTTTATTTTCATTTCATTCACTCAATAATGAATATAGATAACTGATACAACATTACAATAAACCATCAAAGAAAAAGAGCAGAAATAAACATATTATCTGCCCCATTCACACAAATACAACATTAGACAAAAAAACAACAACAACAAAAACAAGACAAATAATAATAAAAAATTCAGCTTACTCAAAGTCATATCTTTTCATCATCATCATCATCATATATATATTTTTTTTACATTTGTTTTAAATACAGAAAGATATTTTTATTATTTTGGTCCACGAGACGAGCTCAGGCCCGAGCGAAACCGGCGGAGTTTCTGGGTGTTGTTGATAAATGGCTTTCGTTTTAGAGTAGAGTTTTAACTTGCACTTACAGATGTAGCGACCAACTGTAGTTTCTGGCTGTTCCTGAGCCCATGTGGTGATATCCTTTATACACCGATGTCGGATTTTGATGCACTACCGCCTGAGGGTTTGAAGGTCGGTAATATAATCGCTTACTTGCAGTAATTTCTCCAAATTCTCTGAGCCTTTCGATGATATTACGGACCGTCGATGGTGAAATCCCTAAATTCGTTGCGATAGCTCGTTGAGAAATGTTGTTCTTAAACAATTTGCTCACGCATTTGTTCACAAAGTGGTGACCCTCGCCCCATCCTTGTTTGTGAATGACTGAGCATTCCATGGAAGCTGCTTTTATACCCAATCATGGCACCCACCTGTTCCCAATTAGCCTGTTCACCTGCGGGATGTTCCGAATAAGTGTTTGATGAACATTCCTCAACTTTCTCAGTCTTTTTTGCCAATTGTGCCAGCTTTTTTTTAAACATATTGCAGGCATCAAATTCCAAATGAGCTAATATTTGCAAACATAGTTTCTTAGTTCCAACATTGAATATCCTGTCTTTGCAGGCTATTCAATTGAATATAAGTTGAAAAGGATTTGCAAATCATCGTATTCTGTTTTTATTTACCATTTACACAACGTGCCAACTTCACTGGTTTTGGGTTTTGTACATTGCGTTTATTGTTGAATTCATGTATTGTTTCCGAAATCGGGGAATATGTTCTTGCACACAGGAAGATTTTGGGTGCAGGAGCCAATCGCAGTTTTTGCTTTTGTTTTGTTATTTTGCATGAACAATTGTTAATAATAATAGGAAATGAGATAATGGTTTTATTAATTTGTTGATGTTGTTACATTATCTTCATTGTATTACATTATTCACGAGAAAGTGTGTTGATCTTTTTTTGGTTTGTTTCTCCTGTGTTTTATTCTGGTTGTAATCATTAAAAATGTTAGCCAAACTAGTAAGTAATTCATTGATCATGAAGGATATCAAATAAAATGTATCGGCTTCAAGTGGAATCACATTTATTGTTACCTGTTCAAGTGCGCCACTCAGCGGTCATAGACTGTATTAAAGACTAACGGAAATGTTTCGGTTTGACGTAAAAATTTTATTTAAAAAAAAAAGGTGTATATCTTGTAATAATACATGATTGTGTTTAACCGTAAATTTAGACTTATATATAGTACATTTCCGAAATATTGCCTTGCATTTCCCGATTCATAATACGTCACGGCCACCGTAGAAGCGTCCTTGTCACGTGACACACATGTTGACAACTATGACTGCACACCCACTTTATTTAATGTTGAAATTTATAAATAAAGGTTTAAAAAAAAAAAATTAAATTAAAAAAGTTTGTTGTAATTACCCCGGCGCTGTTTTGTACTGTTTTAATACTGTTTTGTAATGTTTTTGTACTTACTTTGATTATTATTGCTAAACTGTTTGCAAACGTTGAAATTTATTGATAAAGGTTAAAAAAAAAATTTAAAAAATACTGGCCTTCATGGCCTAAATGTTGACTTCCGGTTCTCGTGTCAGTAATCTGACCAAAAACGGATTTCTGACACGAGAATCTGAGGTCAATATTTATTGTTTTTGTTTTTGCTGACTACTTATTTTAGTTTTTTGTCGAATATAATACAAATTAAACGGTGTTTTGGATGTAGTTATTGTTTTTCGACACTGAATTTTTTATTTTTTTTTCAGCTTAATTTTCTTATATTTCAAAATACAATTCTTCTTCTTTTTCTTGAAAAACAATTGTTGCAATTATTTTGTTTTTGTGCTCATTTTGATTATTATTGTAACTTATTTTTATGGGCTTTCCTCTTTGTGATGTTAAGTTCATGTTATGCGCTGTTATACAGTATATGCCCTGAGCTCTTTTTTTGAAAGCGCTAAAAGCGGAAGTGATGACACGTTATAGTGGAGCGGAGGTTTTTGAAAGAAAGAAAATAAAGTGGTCCTCGTGTAAAACTTGAGCCTCTGGGTTTATTATTTTGTAGTTTTGTACAGTATAGGCAACATTTATAAACCCTCAGATACATTATAACGTGTCATCACTTTCGCTCTTAGCGCCTTCAAAATAAGAGCTCAAGGCATATACTGTATATATAACACCACAAAGAGGAAAGCCCATAAAAATAGGCTACATTATTATTTTTCAATTGTTTGTAAATGTTGCAATTTATAAATAAAGATTTACTAAATAAAAAAAAAAATAAAAAAAAGATATACCCACTTTACAGCATCCACATAATAGCTAACATAATAACTAACGGACATGTTTCGATTTGAGGTAACAAAGTTTATTTTATTTTATTTGTGTATATCTTGTAATAAAACATTATTGTGTTGAGCTGTAAATGTAGACTCATATATATAGTACACTTTGCCTTGCATTTCCCAATTCAAATTACGTCACGGCCACCGTAGAAGCTTCCTTGTCACATGACACGAATGTTGACAACTCTCGCCATGATACACCCACTTTACAGCATCGACATATTATTCTGTTTTTGTAATGAGAACGTAGCTATTTAATGACGTTTTACACCACATGGCAGTCGTCTGGCCTGGATGCCGTAGCCCAGGTATGTAAAGTCTCGTTTTGGCTTTTGACCGGCGGCGGGAAGGGTTGAGCGAGCTAACTTTACAGCTAGCTGACTAACTGAAGCTAAGTTAGGTATATTGTTTCCACCCATCCATTTTCTACCGCTTGTCCTTTTTAAAAGCAATACCTTGTGCCACAGGAGGATTCTCTGCTGCTCGTTGCTAATTCTTGCCAAGGATGGCTCATGCTTGCAGTGGTCAGTCATCGCTTGTCAACAGCCTGGCAACACTTCTACGAAATGATGGTGAGTTGTTTTTTTTCTTCTAAATTAAATTTTAATATATCGCAGAAGGTAAACAGTATGTATTCAAGCGTTTTAATATCGGCCGATATTGATAATTATTGAATTTTTTAATGACCTGTCGAAAACCGCACTAAAAGAACACCTCCAAACAACTTCAACCCTAAACTAACACCCTCCCTTCCACATCCCACCTCCCCGGATTGTAAATAATCAAATGTAGATACTTGTTCTTATGCTTTCTGATCTCTCTCTCTATGTCCACTACTTGCTGTACACGTCAGACCTACACTGTTTCAATGTCCATTTCTCTGATGATGCAATTGTTGATGACTAAAGTGCTGATATCAACCAAACCTAACCGCCCACACCCCCCTCCACATCCCACATCCCAGATTGTAAATAATTCAATGTATATACTCTGATGATTAACTTGTGTGATGACTGTATTATGCTGATAGTATATACAGTGGGGCAAAAAAGTATTTAGTCAGCCACCGATTGTACAATTTCTCCCACTTAAAATGATGACAGAGGTCTGTAATTTTCATCATAGGTACACTTCAACTGTGAGAGACAGAATGTGAAAAAAAAATCCAGGAATTCACATTGTAGGAATTTTAAAGAATTTATTTGTAAATCATGGTGGAAAATAAGTATTTGGTCACTTCAAACAAGGAAGATCTCTGGCTCTCACAGACCTGTAACTTCTTCTTTAAGAAGCTCTTCTGTCCTCCACTTGTTACCTGTATTAATGGCACCTGTTTGAACTTGTTATCTGTATAAAAGACACCTGTCCACAGCCTCAAACAGTCAGACTCCAAACTCCACTATGGCCAAGACCAAAGAGCTGTCAAAGGACACTAGGAAAAGAATTGTAGACCTGCACCAGACTGAAGAGTGAATCTACAATAGGCAAGCAGCTCGGTGTGAAAAAATCAACTGTGGGAGCAATTATCAAAAAATGGAAGACATACAAGACCACTGATAATCTCCCTTGATCTGGGGCTCCACGCAAGATCTCATCCCGTGGGTTCAAAATGATCATGAGAACGGTGAACAAAAATCCCAGAACCACACGGGGGGACCTGGTGAATGACCTGCAGAGAGCTGGGACCAAAGTAACAAAGGTTACCATCAATAACACACTACGCCGACAGGGAATCAAATCCTGCAGTGCCAGACGTGTCCCCCTGCTTAAGCCAGTGCATGTCCAGGCCCGTCTGAAGTTTGCCAGAGAGCACATGGATGATACAGCAGAGGATTGGGAGAATGTCATGTGGTCAGATGAAACCAAAATAGAACTTTTTGGTATAAACTCAACTCGTCGTGTTTGGAGGAAGAAGAATACTGAGTTGCATCCCAAGAACACCATACCTACTGTGAAGCATGGGGGTGGAAACATCATGCTTTGGGGCTGTTTTTCTGCTAAGGGGACAGGCCGACTGATCCGTGTTAAGGAAAGAATGAACGGGGCCATGTATCGTGAGATTTTGAGCCAAAACCTCCTTCCATCAGTGAGAGCTTTGAAGATGAAACGTGGCTGGGTCTTCCAGCATGACAATGATCCCAAACACACCGCCCGGGCAACGAAGGAGTGGCTCCGTAAGAAGCATTTTGAAAGTCCTGGCCTAGCCAGTCTCCAGACCTCAACCCCATAGAAAATCTGTGGAGGGAGTTGAAAGTCCGTGTTGCTCGGCGACAGCCCCAAAACATCACTGCTCTCGAGAAGATCTGCATGGAGGAATGGGCCAAAATACCAGCTACTGTGTGTGCAAACCTGATAAAGACCTATAGTAATCGTTTGACCTCTGTAATATAACCTTTGTTGGCAATAACAAAGTATTGAGTTCAATTTTTGTTATTGACCAAATACTTATTTTCCACCATAATTTACAAATAAATTCTTTAAAAATCCTACAATGTGAATTCCTGGATTTTTTTTTTCAAATTCTGTCTCTCACAGTTGAAGTGTACCTATGATGAAAATTACAGACCTCTGTCATCATTTTAAGTGGGAGAACTTGCACAATTGGTGGCTGACTAAATACTTTTTTGCCCCACTGTATCTGCATGTATCTGAATCGATTTAAGTGGACCCCGACTTAAACAAGTTGAAAAACGTATTCGGGTGTTACCATTTAGTGGTCAATTGTACGGAATATGTACTGTACTGTGCAACCTACTAATAAAAATTTCAATCAATCAATCAAAAAAACAAAGACTAGAGAGTAACAGTCGCGATCAAAATTTTACATACACTTATAAAGAACATAATGTCATGGCTGTCTTGAGTTTCCAATCAATTCTACAACTCTTATTTTTTTGTGATAGAGTGATTGGAGCACATACTTGTTGGTCACAAAAAACATTCATTAAGTTTGGTTATTTTATGAATCTATTATGGGTCTACTGAAAATGTGACCATACTTGCCAACCCTCCCGATTTTGTAGGGAGACTCCCGAATTTCAGTGCCCCTCCCGAAAATCTCCCGGGGCAACCATTCTCCCAAATTTCTCCCGATTCCCACCCGGACAACAATATTGGGGGCGTGCCTTACAGGCACTGCCTTTAGCGTCCTCTACAACCTGTCGTCACGTCCACTTTTCCTCCTTACAGACAGCGTGCCGGCCCAGTCACATAACATATGCGGCTTTTACACACACATAAGTGAATGCAACGCATACTTGATCAACAGCCATACAGGTCACACTGAGGGTGGCCGTATAAACAACTTTAACACTGTTACAAATATGCGCCACACTGTGAACCCACACCAAACAAGAATGACAAACACATATCGGGAGAACATCCGCAACATAACATAACACAACATAAACACAACAGCACAAATACCCAGAACCCCTTGCAGCACTAACTCTTCCGGGACGCTACAATATACCCCCCCCCCCCCCCCCCCCGCTACCCCCGCCCACCTCAACCCCCACCCTCCCACCTCCTCCCCCCATCTCCCGAATTCGGAGGTCTCAAGGTTACATAAGGTATACATACAGCAATGTTAATATTTGCTTACATGTCCCTTGGCAAGTTTACCTGCAATAAGTTGCTTTTGGTAGCCATCCACAAGCTTCTGCTTGAGTTTTTGACCACTCCTCTTGACAAAATTGGTGCAGTTCAGCTACATTTGTTGGTTTTCTGACATGGACTTGTTTCTTCAGCATTGTCCACACGTTTAAGTCAGGACTTTGGGAAGGCCATTCTAAAACCTTAATTCTAGGCTGATTTAGCCATTCCTTTACCACTTTTGACGTGTGTTTGGAGTAGAGATGTCCGATAATGGCTTTTTTGCCGATATCCGATATTCCGATATTGTCCAACTCTTAATTACCGATTCCGATATCAACCGATACTGATATATACAGTCGTGGAATTAACACATTATTATGCCTAATTTTGTTGTGATGCCCCGCTGGATGCATTAAACAATGTAACAAGGTTTTCCAAAATAAATCAACTCAAGTCATGGAAAAAAATGCCAACATGGCACTGCCATATTTATTATTGAAGTCACAAAGTGCATTATTTTTTTTTAACATGCCTCAAAACAGCAGTTTGGAATTTGGGACATGCTCTCCCTGAGAGAGCATGAGGAGGTTGAGGTGGGCGGGGTTGGGGGGGCGGGGGGGTGTATATTGTAGCGTCCCGGAAGAGTTAGTGCTCCAAGGGGTTCTGGGTATTTGTTCTGTTGTGTTTATGTTGTGCTACGGTGCGGATGTTCTCCCGAAATGTGTTTGTCATTCTTGTTTGGTGTGGGTTCACAGTGTGGCGCATATTTGTAACAGTGTTAAAGTTGTTTATACGGCCACCCTCAGTGTGACCTGTATGGCTGTTGACCAAGTATGCTATGCATTCACTTGTGTGTGTGAAAAGGCGTAGATATTATGTGACTGGGCCGGCACGCAAAGGCTGTGCCTTTAAGGTTTATTGGCACTCTGTACTTCTCCCTACGTCCGTGTACACAGCAGCATTTTAAAAAGTCATACATTTTACTTTTTGAAACCGATACCGATAATTTTGATACCGATAATTTCCGATATTACATTTTAAAGCATTTATCTTCCGATAATATCGGCAGTCCGATATTATTGGACATCCCTAGTTTGGGGTCATTGTCCTGTTGGAACACCCAACTGCGCCCAAGACCCAACCTCCGGGCTGATGATTTTAGGTTGTCCTGAAGAATTTGGAGGTAATCCTCCTTTTTCATTGTCCCATTTACTCTCTGTAAAGCACCAGTTCTATTGGCAGCAAAACAGACACAGAGCATAATACTACCACCACCATGCTTGATGGTAGGTTTGGTGTTCTTGGGATTAAAGGTCTCACCTTTTCTCCTCCAAACATATTGCTGGATATTGTGGCCAAACGGCTCAATTTTTGTTTCATCTGACATCACATGGACAAAGATAAGACCTTCTGGAGGAAAGTTCTATGATCAGTAGACCCATAATAAATTCATAAAAGAACCAAAACATCATGAATGTTTTTTGTGACCAACAAGTATGTGCTGCAATCACTCTATCACAAAAAAAATAGAGTTGTAGAAATGATTGGAAACTCAAGACAGCCATGACATTATGTTCTTTACAAGTGTATGTAAACTTTTGATCCCGACTGTATATTAAATGTAAACATTTGTATTTAAAATGTAGCCTTCCTGTGATTGTAATCCCCTCAGTTATTAAGGCAGAAAGGAAAGGAAATGTCACCACAACCATGGAAAACCCTCAAACAATCAATGTAAACACAATTCTAAAAGTACATTGAACTATAACCTCTTCAATTGAAGGTGTAAACATAAGGAATATGTAATTAATAAAGTGGCACAGAGTAGTGCAAAGTGTACACAATTTAAACATAGAGAACTACCTGTGAAGAATTAACATCTACAGCAGGGCTGTCAAACTAATTTTAGATTTATTTAGATTTATTTGAGAAAAATCTACTCCCAAGTGGGTTGGACAGGTAAAATCACGGCACGATAACTTAATAAGAAAGACAACTTCAGATTGTTTTCTTTGTTTAAAAATAGAACAAGCACATTCTGAAATTGTGCAAATCATAATGTTGTTTTTTTTTTTTTACAATTACCTGTTGTGGTTAATAGTATATATACCGTATTTTTCGGAGTATAAGTCGCACTGGCCGAAAATGCATAATAAAGAAGGAAAAATACAAAGTTGCACTGGAGTATAAGTCGCATTTTTTGGGGAAATTTATTTGATAAAACCCAACACCAAGAATAGAAATTTGACAGGCAATTTAAAATAAATAAAGAATAGTGAACAACAGGCTGAATAAGTGTACGTTATATGAGGCATAAATAACCAACTGGTATGTTAACGTAACATATTATGGTAAGAGTCATTCAAATAACTATAACATATAGAACATGCTATACGTTTACCAAACAATCTGTCACTCCTAATCGCTAAATCCCATGAAATCTTATACATACGTGAATGAGCTAAATAATATTATTTGATATTTTACGGTAATGTGTTAATAATTTCACACATAAGTTCCTCCTGAGTATAAGTCGCAAACTATGAAAAAAACTGCGACTTATAGTCCGAAAAATACGGTACTTTATTTATCGTTATTTATATTATTTGAATAAATTATGTGATAATGTTCATCAGTCAACTCATTGGTGTTAATTTTCAATCTATCAAGATAAAAAAATTATATCAACATCAAACTACAGGATGTTGTTTATGTAGTTTGATCAATTTCCCTTGACTGATGCACTAACATCATGTAGTTTATTTTTATTTATTTTATCATCTACAAAGATATAAAGAATTGCTACTGCAACATCCTGTGGACACATTTAGAACAGCTGTTTCTTTCTTTCAAAAATTTCCAGTTCATTTTTATACTTAGCAAACTCATCCCGCGGGCCGGATAAAACCTATTTGCAGGCCTGATCCGGCCCTCGGGCCGTACGCTTGACACCCCTGATCTACAGGTTTAGTGCCAGGAAGTTACAGCTGTGCTCTAAAGAGTGAGCACGGCTGAGGTGGAGTGGTATTGTTAGTCTTGGTAAGGACGAGTGCGAGTGCCTTGCGTCAGTTACAGCCAAAAAAAAAAAAAAGGTGACTTTTCCTGTTTTATCCACAATTTCTTTGCACTCATTTTTAGTTTCTCTTCTCACTCCTTGCAAAGAATCAATCGTGAGACAACAAGATGGCGCAACTAAACTTAAACGTTGATACTGTTACCTGATTGATTGTTAAAGTTTCCCTCCCACTGATCAGTGATCACTTCTTGTGTTGCTCGGTGATGAAAAAGAGAGGGCCTTTGTTCATGCAACCAATCTCGTTTCACAACTTTCGCTTTCTTCCCACATAGAAGAAAAAAAAAAAAGATCAAAAGTTTTATCAAACACATTCTTTATTGATATGGATAACTTGTCTACCGCGATAAATATTGATACCGTTTTAATGCCCAGCCCTAATCTGTTTTATTACATTAATTGTTGGGTGTACATGATTCATCCCCGAGGGGAAATTCCAATACTGTTGGAATTTATTACAAGGTGTCTATAGTGCTTGTACAGACTGCGCCCGGCCGGCAGTTTGAGTTTGTGTGTCTTGCTCAAATGCACTAAAGTGGAGACTGGCATGTCTTTGGCAGCCAGTGACGTGTTTAGTTCTACACCATTCTATCTTCTCCATGTGTAATGTATAGAGATCTCCGATAATGTCGGACTGCTGATATTATCGGCCGATAAATGCCTTAAAATGTAATACCGTAAATCATCGGTATCGGTTTCAAAAAGTAAAATGTATGACTTTTTAAGACACCGCTGTACGGTGTGGTACACGGACGTAGGGAGAAGTACAGAGCGCCAATAAACCTTAAAGGCACTGCCTTTGCGTGCCGGCCCAATCACATAATATCTATAGCTTTTCACACACACAAGTGAATGCAATGCATACTTGGTCAACAGCCATACAGGTCACACTGAGGGTGGCCGTATAAACAACTTTAACACTGTTACAAATACGCGCCACACTGTGAACCCACACCAAACAAGAATGACAAACCCATTTCGGGAGAACATCCGCACCGTAACACAACATAAACACAACAGAACAAATACCCAGAACCCCTTGCAGCACTAACTCTTCCGGGACGGTGTGTGTTGCTGAGCCCGACTTGGACATTATCTGGACTGGACCTGGTTTTAAAAACCCTTTAAACAAATCTACTTTCATTGACAACCTGGTCTGGTGAAGATAAGGTCCTTTTTTAAAAAATAAAATAAAATAAGATAAATAAATTAAAAAAAATTTGTTGGGTAAAAAAAAAAAGTAAAACAATATAAAAAACAATTACATACAAAATAGTAATTATTGAAAATGTTAGTGGACCAGCAGCACATACAATCATGTGTGAAAGAAACAACCCCTTTTGTGTGAGTGGGTGTGGATGAGTGTGAATGGGGGAGGGAGGTTTTTTGGGTTGATGCACTAATTGAAAGTGTATCTTGTGTTTTTTTATGTTGATTTAATTAAAAAAAAAATTTAAAAAAAAATAAATATATAAAAAACACTCTTCCGGGACGCTACAATATACACACCGCTACCCCAAAACTCAACCCCCTTCCCCCAACTCAACCCCCTTCCCCTAACCCCGCCCACCTCAACCTCCTCATGCTCTCTCAGGGAGAGCATGTCCCAAATTCCAAGCTGCTGTTTTGAGGCATGTTAAAAAAAAAAAATGCACTTTGTGACTTCAATAATAAATATGGCAGTGCCATGTTGGCATTTTTTTACCATGACTTGAGTTGATTTATTTTGGAAAACCTTGTTACATTGTTTAATGCATCCAGCGGGGCATCACAACAAAATTAGGCATAATAATGTGTTAATTCCCACAACTGTATATATCGGTATCGGTTGATATCGGAATCGGTAATTAAGAGTTGGACAATATCGGGATATCGGCAAAAAAGCCATTATTGGACATCTCTAGTAATGTATTTTACTTGCTTTGTTTACATCATCAATGCTGAGATAAGTACTGTCATCCATCCCCAGGTGACTTAGTGCTTGATGGCAGCAGCACACTGACTCTACCGGCGACATGCTTGCAGCAGCTGAACCAGCTGTTTGAGCAACACTTGCTGTCCAGGAATCAGCAGCATAGCTTCATGGCGCTGCCATCCCACCCAGCTGACACTGCATCCCTGCTGCAGCTGCAGTTCCTCTTTGACATCCTGCAGAAGACAGTCTCATTTAAGGTGATTTCAAACTGCAAAGTAAATATAGTCAGTGTTTCCCATGCATTCATTTCCCGGCCTGCCACGAAGAAATTTGGGCGGTCATCGACTCCCAAATAGATCTGTCGGCCATCGCTCATAAACACATTATAATGGGACTGTCTTGGAATGTAGGTTGCCCTTCCAAGTCTGTAAAGTGTATGGCATCGTAACACTGCTTCCTAACACACCTCATACACATCTGGACCCTCATTTATGAAAGCATGTATCACTCTTTTTTAAAAAGCAGCCAGAGCTTTTGTGAATCCTGTAGGGGTGTAACACTACGTGTATTTGTATTGAACCGTTTCGGTACGGGGGTTCCGGTTCGGTTCGGAGGTGTACCGAACGAGTTTCCACACGGACATATTAAGTAGCGTACCGCACGTTGTGTAAACAATGCACACCGAGGCACAACACACGGCATGCTAGCAGCTAACGGGCTACGATAGACTGACCATACGTCCTCTTTTCACCGGACATGTCCTCTTTTGCAGAGCTGTCAGGGCGGGGTTTCTTAAATGCCTCAAATGTCCGGCATTTTGAGTTAGGGTTGCGTGTATTTTCAATGTACGTTCAGGGTTAAGAAGGGGTTAAAAACAAAACTAATTGTGCGCGCAGCAGCATTCTTGAGGGAGGGGCAGAGACAGAGAGAGCAAGAGAGTTATAAACGCGCATGCGTCGCCAGGCTCTGCTTTTTATCCATAGATTTATCAGATTTAATTTTTTATTATCTATAGCAGGGGTGTCAAAAGTGTGCCCTCCGGGGCACACATTTGCGGCCCACAGCTAATGTTTTAAAGGCCCACGGCACATTCTAAAAATACTATTAAAATAAACAAAAACATAACAAAAGTGAAACAAAAAAGTTTAAAGGTTATTTGTAATTTAGAAAAAGTTGCAATGTTGACTAATAAAACAAAGCTGGTTTTTTTTCTTTCAAACTCATTGCTCAAAACATAATATTGAATCAAAATCAATGTTATTATGAATTATTGACCTACCCAAGGTTCCGATTACTTCACATCAAATATTCCACTAAGAAAAATATTTTTGGTGGAAGATTTTGCAAATTTGGTAAATAAATAACCCAAAAATGTATATTTTGTTGTAACCCTAACCCGAAAATGAACCGAATTGTGACCTCTAAACCGAGGTACGTACCGAACCGAAATTTGTGTGTACCGTTACACCCCTAGCATCCTGCCATATAAAAGCAGTTACAGGCTCCTTATTGAGAGTGACTTTTAAAAAAACAAAAACAAAAGTAGCGACAAAAAATTCCTGCTCACTTTTCTCACAAAATTGCATGCACATACTTAGTTAGATGATATCACACCCACCACACCCTTGCTCTCGCTACCTACCACCGTAATAGATTGCAGTCCTGTGGGAAAACACTGATCAATGTTTTTTTTTCATATTTATTTTTTAAAATGTGTGCATTTTTTGCAGCTCGTCAACTCACCCAGCACGAGACTAGAGTCTGTGGTGAAACTTTCCCCTTTCAAGTCTTTAAAGAGTTTGGAGGTAATATTTACTATTTAATAACTTTTTTTTATTTTTTTGATGATATTTTCTTTCATTTGCTATTCATTTTTTTCCCTGAGAGATAAGTGGATTGCATTTATTATACATCCTGCACTGCAAAAACTGAAATCTAAGTAAGATTAAATATCTCAAATAAGGGTGATATTTGCTTATTTTCTGTCTGATAAGATAATTCTTCTCACTAAGCAGATTTTATGTTAGAGTGTTTTAAGGGTTTTGGTCCTAAATTAACTCAGTAAGATATTACAGCTCGTTGCTGAGATTTGATGACCTATATTGAGTAAAACATGCTTGAAACTAGAATATCAACTGATGCAAAGCTGTGTCATCAACACTCACAAGTATAAAACTAAGTTTTTAAAGTAATAATTTCTTACTTCCAGCATGAACAAAAAAACTATGATGCCAAGCGCATATAATTATGTCAAGATAATGGCACTAGTATTTACTTAATTTAAGAATATTTTTCAACATATTGAGCAAAAAGGTCTATTTTTTTTCTACCAAGAAAAGTGCACTTGTTATAAGTGAGAATATACTTATTTTAAGGTATTTTTGGGTTCATTGAGGTTAGCTAATTGTACTTGTTTTGGAAAGTCTTGACAAGCCGAATTTTCTTGTTCTATTGGCAGATAATTTTGCTTAGTTCAAGTAAAATACCCCTAATTTATTTTTATTTTTTTCTTGTTTTTGAACACTGACTTTTTGCAGTGTGTGCACGTGCCTCAAGCCAATTTGAACATTATACAATTATCAGTAATAAGAACAGTTTTACTCTTATTTTTATTTCAATTCTCATTTAATCTTCATTTACCACTTTTGCTGTTTTTGTGTGCTACTCTGTATAGCTGCACTTTGTGCCTTTGAATTCCTTTCGACATCTTTTTAAAAAAAATAATTCAATACAAGAAGTCTGCCCTTGTTTCCTGTTTCTCTGCAGCTGAAGCACATTCCCCCGCACTGTGTTGAGGGGCTCAGAGGAGTTTACTCCCAATTGGAGGTCTTCATCTGCTCAAAGAGCCTGAGCTCCCTGGAGGTACAACCAGTGTGTTTGCTACTGTGTCCGACTATAAGAGACCCAGTGACAGTGACAGTGACAGGTCCTATCCCTGCAGGAGCTGCTTTCCCTGTGCGGAGGTGACCTCAGCTCTGCGCTCCCATGGCTGGAACTGCACACCCTAAACTTCAGCTACAATTTCATCATTTGCCTTGACCAGTCTTTAGTGAGATACAAAAAAAAGTCTTGACTACCGTATTTTTCGGAGTATAAGTCGCTCCGGAGTATAAGTCGCACCGGCCGAAAATGCATAATAAAGAAGGAAAAAAACATATACAAGTCGCACTAGAGCATGGGCGTCAAACTCTGGCCCGCGGGCTAAATTTGGCCCGCCGTGTAATTTCACTTGGCCCTTGAGGCGATATCAAATTAACACTAGAGCTGGCCCACCGATCATATTCTGCGGCGGTGCCGCGGTAACACCGCATTCACCGCTAATTCTCATACTTGCCAACCCTCCGGGGAGACTTTCAAATTTCAGTGCCCCTCCCAAAAATCGGCACGTCCGCTTTTCACCCAATCCAGCCGGCACGATGTTGGAATGGATGAAAAGCAGACGTGACAACAGCTCGTAGAGGACGATAAACGCAGTGCCTTTAAAGCACGCCCCCAAGACTGTGGTCCGGGTGGACGAGATATAATGACTGATGAACACCTTCGTTCAATAATGAAGGTTGCCTCAGCTCAAAGGCTGAGCCCCGACATTAATGAACTAGCATCCAAGAAAAGATGGCAGGTATCTGGCTTGGGCACATCAGATTAGATCAGTGTGTTGCAAACTGAGCAGTTTAAAGTCCAGAATGGTTGGTTTATTCATTGTTGTTTTATTTTCTAATTTATTAGCCTGTGGAAAAAGTTAATGTTGATATTTACCTCAGAAGGCTGCAAATAGAAAAGAGGCATTCCATTTTTTTTTTAATTGTATTTGATATGCCATTGATATTTTTTAATTATTATTATTATTATTATTTGAAACTGGATTTTGCATGTCACTATAAAGTTATATAAGCCTTGCTTGTTCAATATTCAATGCAAGACTTGTTTGGGTCCCTATTAAAATGGTTAATTTGTTCAACCTTGGCCCGCGGCTTTGTTCAGTTTTAAATTTTGGCCCACTCTGTATTTGAGTTTGACACCCCTGCACTAGAGTATAAGTCGCATTTTTTGGGGAAATTTATTTGAAAAAATCCAACACCAAGAATAGACATTTGAAAGGCAATAGTGAACAACAGGCTGAATAAGTGTACGTTATATGACGCATAAATAACCAACTGAGAACATGCCTGGTATGTTAACGTAACATATTATGGTAAGAGTCATTCAAATAACTATAACATATAGAACATGCTATACGTTTACCAAACAATCTGTCACTCCTAATTGCTAAATCCCATGAAATCTTCTTCCTCTGTGTCGCTTCTAAAGAACTCTGCCAACTCCAAAGGTACACAATGCGCCGCTTCCTCTTCTATCGGTACGTCGCTTACGTCAGAGCAGTGGTTCTTAACCTGGGTTCCATCGAACCCTAGGGGTTCGGTGAGTCGGCCTCAGGGGTTCGGCAGAGCCTCCGCCGCGGAGGTCAAGACACGCCCGACTCATCGTGTAAATAAAAACTTATGCCTGTCGGCGTATTATGGATACCCCCAAACAATGTTCCCTCTGATTTTCCATATGTGTGAGCAAACGCAAAAACTCCTTGAGCATTCAGTGGAGCACATGTGAGCGACGTTAGACCTGCAGCACACCTGTCCCAAACCTGACTAAATAACAAGTTCAATGTTTTATTATTGTAATCAAATGACAGCAGTCATTTCCATGAGATTATTTTCTAATATAAGTGTTTTGGCCCACTTACAATGACTATAACATATTGTTTTTCATGAGCTGTGTACTAGTATTATATGTCTGGGTGGGGGGGTCCTGCTTTGGAAATAATGTGTACTCCTTTCAGATATCGCATTTAGTTCCCACTAAAACATTCGCATGTTGCACAATGAGATGTAAACATGGGATCATGTGTACATTCTTGTAACTTTCTGTTTGTAAAATATACCTTTATTAGTATTTCTTTAATATAATAACATCATTTTATGATTACGGTTCGAGTTCGGTGAATGCGCATATGAAACTGGTGGGGTTCAGTACCTCCAACAAGGTTAAGAACCACTGCGTCAGAGGAATTGGAACTGCAACTCAGTTCCAATTATTCCAGTCTTTTTTTGGTTGTCACTGAATATATTATTATTTGATTTTTTACGGTAATGTGTTAATAACTTCACACGTAAGTCGCTCCAGAGTATAAGTCGCATGAAAAAAACTGTGATTTATAATACGAAAAATACGGTAATTCCATTTAGTTTTTTTACTGATACATGACAGCTCACGCTACTTTTTTGTCTTAGAGTCTCTTAAACGTCCTCAAGTCTTTGGATTTAAGCCACAACAAGATTCAGGAGTGCGCTGAATTTCTAAAGGTTGGGCATCTTTTCTTCTTCTGCTTTTGAACAGCATTGTTTGTTCCTCTTTTTTTTTTACTTCTCTTTCTGTCGGTACTGTAGCCCTTAAGTGAACTGGAGCACTTGAATCTGGGCTACAACTGCCTGCAGAGGACGCCAACACTAAGCCTAAGCGCCAGAGTCAAACTGATTACGCTCATCCTCAGGAACAATGAACTAGAAACTATTAATGGTATAAAGTGGACACTATTTTACTTAGGCACATGATCATGTGTGCCCTATAACTGTAGATATCTCCCATCAATAGGTGTGGAACAGTTGGCATCACTCCAGCACTTAGACCTTGCCTACAATCTTCTGCTGGAGCATTCACAGCTGGCGCCTCTCTCCTTGCTTCACTGTCTTAAAACAGTAAGAACACACACATGCATCCACCCACACCGGTCATGCTGTTAAGAGATTAAGATTAGTATTTAACTGCTCCAATGTCCTTTCATAAAGCTGAACTTGGTGGGCAACCCGCTGTACTTCCAGAAGACCCACCGCAAAAGTACTGTCCGCCACCTTTCCCCAAAGGCTGTCAGTCTCAGAGTGGGTAAAAAAAAAAAGATGATTATGTTGTTACTGAAATGAACTGGTGAAAAATATACTTTTTGGCTTCTAACAGCTTAAACTTGATGGCATCCTGCTCTCCTCCTCAGAGTTAGCCGTAAGTTTTCTTTTGAGAAAATGTTTACCAGGATCCACAGAAGCAAAGGCTGAAACAAAACCACTTTATTTCCACAGGTTCTGCCGAAAGCGGGACTCGTTGTCCAGGGGCAGTCGTCTCCTCCTACGTTGTCGCAGTCAGAACGGAGTTACCCAGATGTGTCAAGTGGAGCTGGGGAGCTTAGTGACAGCGTATCCGTCGGAGAGGTGGGAGTGTCTCGCAGTCGCAAAAAGAAGTCCAGGGTATGAAGGACAATGTCGATCCAAGGTGGCGGAGTTGGATTCTTTGGTGTTGTACATTTACTTGAATGCATTCTGAGTACAGACCAAGGTGAGAGTGCGGCGAGCGAGTATTTCTGAGCCCAGTGACACGGACAACCAAGCCAGGACAGTGTCTTCCTCACAAGGTATATTATTAGTGCCTGTCAATGTTCCCTCAAATTTTTCATGTGTGTGAGCAAACGCAAAAACTCCCTGAGCATTCAGTGGAGCCCATGTGAGCAACATCAGACGTACACACTGTGGCTACACCAGCAGCACACCTGTCCCAAAACTGACTAAATAACAAGTTAAATCTCCATCCATCCATCCATTTACTACCGCTTGTCCCTTTCGGGGTGTGCTAGAGCCTATCTCAGCTGCATTCGGGCGGAAAGCGGGGTACACCCTGGACAAGTCCCCACCTCACCGCAGGGCCAACACAGATAGACAGACAACATTCTCTTATTATTATAATCAAATGACAGCAGTCATTTCCATGAGTGTTTAGGCCCACTTACAATGACAATAACAAAAAATATTGTTTTTCCATGAACTGTGTACTTGTATTGTTTGTCTGGGTGGAGGTCCTGCTTTGGAAATAATTTGTACCCCTTTCAGACATTGCATTTAGTTCCCATTAAAACATTCACATGTTGCACAATGAGATGTAAGCAGGGTATCATGTGTACATTCCTGCAACTTCCTGTTTGTAAAAAATATATTTTTATTAGTATTTATTTAATATACTAACAGCATTTCATGATTAATATTTATAAATTAAGATTCCTAATAAATGACACAAGAATAAGCACACATTTGATTGGTACATCATAGTGTAACGACCTGGAATGACACTTTATGTGTAGTGTTGGAGGTGTCCGACTTTTTGTGTGGCTGTAAACGCATCTCTGGCTGAGTGCCATATGTGCGTGTGTTGGCGCAAGTGAGAAAGAGCGAGCGGCTGCTGTTGATATAACAAAGTTGGTTTTGGTCTGGTTTGAAATGACCAGTTTTGCTTGATATAATTTTTTTTACTAATGTTTTGGTGATGTGTTTATGGCCGACAATAAAGAGTTTTGCTCAGTAAAGTGATCGATGGAATTCATGTCCTCAAAGCGTCTTGACAGACGTTACAATATTTGAACAATGATGACGAAAACGGTTTTCTCTGTTGTGTCTGTGTCGTGTCGAAAATTGTTATGCACTTATTTTTTTATTTGATTTTGTGCGTGGCATAGATTTGCCGTGCGCAGAGGACGCTTGAGCAGTGCGCAATTGCACAGGCGCGCACCTTAGAGGGAACATTGGTGCCTGTGTGTTTTAAAATCTTGCAATAGCAATAATTTGTTGTTCATTAACTCCATCAGAGGTCATATTTACATCAACATTTGTTAAAAGGACAACCAAGCCAGGACAGTGTCTTCCTCACAAGGTAGATTATTAGTGCCTGTGTGTTTTAAAATCTTGCAATAGCAATAATTTGTTGTTCATTAACTCCATCAGAGGTAATATTTACATCCACATTTGTTAAAAGGTTGTCCATTCCCACAAATCTTTGTGAAGAGTTGGTGCTTCAATCCATACTTGCCAACCCTCCCGATTTTTCCGGGAGACTCCCGAATTTCAGTGCCCCTCCCGAAATTCTCCCGGGGAAACCGTTCCCCCGAATTTCTCCCGATTTTTACCCGGACAACAATATTGAGGGGCGTGCCGTGATGGCACTGCCTTTGGCGTCTGCTTTTTCTCCATACAAACAGCGTCTCGACCCAGTCACATGTTGTATGCGGCTTCAACAGACACACGTAATTGACTGTCTGGATACTTGCTCAACAGCCATACAGGTCACACTGAGGGTGGCCGTATAAACAACTTTAACACTGTTACAAATATGCGCCACGCTGTGAACCCACACCAAACAAGAATGACAAACACATTTCGGGAGAACATCCGCACCGTAACACAACATAAACACAACAGAACAAATACCCAGAATCCCTTGCAGTACTAACTCTTCCGGGATGCTACAATATACACCCCCGCTACCACCAAACTCCGCTCACCTCAACCCCAAATCCAGATGTGTAGATACATTTTTTTGTACTGCAAATTTACTAGGGGTGTCCGGATCCAATATCGGCACGATATTAGCAAAAACACAAGTATCGGATTATATTGGTTTTCACCTAAAATCTCTGACAGAAGCTCTGATACAAAAAGTCCTGCAGGTAGATTATTTTTACAAAGCTTGACAGCAAGTTAACCGCTAAATATCCTCCAATAAGCACACAATGTTGGTCTTTTATTTAATAATTGTGTTTTTTGTTTTTGTTTTTGGACAGTGTGCATGATACACTATTCACAAGGAATCAATGGGTGCACCAGATTTAGTTAAAAGCTCATTTCCATATGTGGTGCTTAACTGGACACCATCTAACAAACAATACACATAGGAGAAAACAAATGATACAACCATCAAAAACAACAAAAGGATGACTTATAAAACTACATTTACTCAAAAAGAAAAGAGTACAATATAAAAGGACAACACATACAAAAAAGCACATCGCATGTGAGCCCTAACATCTACACACCTCTCACAATCCCCCTGTATTCAAAATACAACCGTTCATTTTTATGCTGGAAAGTATAAGTCATTAAGTGACTGTTCAAAGAGCTTTACGATTCATAACATGCCCAAAGATACAATGCATAAATTAAAGGGGAACTGCGCTTTTTTTTTTTCCCTATCTTTCGCAATCATAATGAAAGACATGATGGTATTCTCAATATTAAATAAATGCGGTTAAATATCCGCTTACTATGTAGCCACTGGGAGCCGTTTAATTCTGCCTATTGAGCCCCTAACACCTCTATTAAGATTTTATAAGGGGCATACCGTTACTACCGATTCAGCCTACCGCCCGAATGCAGCTGACATAGGCTCCAGCACCACTCGCGACCCCAAAAGGGACTATCGGTAGAAAATGGATGGATGGATACTACCGATTTAAAGCGAAGTGCTGTCCCTTAACCAAAACAAGGGTTTAATAAAACACTCAAGTATTCAAACATGCCTTTTTACTTACTTTGTATTATCCATCCATACATTTTCTACCGCTTGTCCCTTTTGGGGTATGATTTGTTTAAAACCAGGGCATTCATTTCTATAGTGATAAGCTAAATAAATACAAAATCATCTTTTATAGGGTACTTTCTATTGAGAAGTAGCTGTCTCCATTCGTGACCCCTAAATTTCCATCCATCCATCCATTTTCTACCGCTTGTCCTTTTCGGGTTCACGGGGGTAGGCGGGGTACACCCTGGACAAGTCCCCACCTCATCGCAGGGCACCCCTAAATTCCAATATATGAAAATACCGCTTAAAACGTTTTTTTTAGATTTTCAATGGTGCAATTAAAAGATCTTTATGATTAAGTTTAAACAGAGGTTGAAAGAGATAGATTTATCCAGCCATCCATTTTCTACCGCTTGTCCTTTTCGGGTCGCGGGGGGTCGCTGGAGCCTATCTCAGCTTGATTGTAAATAATGTAAATAATTCAATGTACAGTATATACTCTGATGATTAACTTGTGTGATGACTGTATTATGATGATAGTATATATTTGTACCATGAATTTGATTTAACAAGTTGAAAAACTTATTCGGGTGTTACCATTTAGTGGTCAATTGTACGGTATATGTACTGAACTGTGCAATCTACTAATAAAAGTTTCAATCAATCAATCAAAGCTACATTTATTATTGTAGGTTTAATTTTTCAATAAAAAACTGCTCTCAAACAATCATGTCCCTAGTTTTTACCGAAACTCAAGAGTTTTAAAGACCTGGCTGATTCTAAATTTAGGCCACACCCCTGCATTTTTGACCAGGATGTGACTTTGCATTACTGCCCCTCATGGCTGTATGGTAAGCAACTTAATCCTACAGTTTTTAAATAATGTGCAGTCACTATGAAAACACTCTGTGTTTACAAAGAAAATAAAGTATATTGAGTTATCAACTAAAATATTAGGATACGGATTGGTTGAATGTTTGTTCAATTTCATAAATCATTAACTGGGAAATCAATCTGATCAGTGATATGCATTTTAAAAAGAAAGATTGCATGTTGATTTTGTATAATTTCATATATTGAATTAAGAACATTAGTAAAAAAAAAAACATGTTAATGGATTTTTTTGTGAAAAACCTCTATAATTATTTTTTTTTTTTTCAAATCTTTACAGAAGGTAAGTAAGCATGATATTAACATGCCTTTATATTTGAAGGCTCTGAATCGGTAGTGACAAATTTGGGCAGAGGACAAACATTCCCAAATATTCTGAAAATACAAGTTGACTGTTTTTTTTATAGGAATGTGTACTTCAAATATTGTAGAATATATATATATATATAGGGACAAAGATTTGAGAATACAACTTATGCATTTTTTTACGATTTCCAACCTCACTTTGAGCCAATTCGGTAGAATGGCCCATATACATGATAGAAGTATATTTGTAATGCATTAACAAGCACATTAGTAAAATCACCTTTAATATTTACGTATTTTTATCATTTTAAGCATGCGCATCGCATTAATTTAAAAAACGCATTACGATGTTTGCTTCTTTTTTTTTCTCTTCATCACTGATTTCTGCTAACTGCAGACTTTATGATAAATAATAATAAAACATCACTTACTGTACAAGGTCTGCTATCATTAGGATGCTGACTGCCTGGATGTTCATATATTCCCATTTAGATGAAAAATGTCTCATAAAGAAACGGGGGGGGTAACGAGCGCTTATCGTGTCATTCTCAACAGTTCCATGTCCTAAATCGCTGTCATACTTTTCAGGTGAGAGGCATGATTTATGGTCTCCAATAAACTTACAGGGAGCAGGGAAGCGAGGAAACAGCACAATGATGTAAACATAGGCACAAACAGAAGTGATCACGTCGCTGCTATAAATAGTTTGTCTGTGTTAGCGCTTATAATAACAATATCACTAATACTTGAGTTAATATTAAAGTCATGAAATGGAAATTGAGTATTGTTGCCGCTTTTTAAATGGTTATTTTGGGGATTTTATGGGCGGAATAGAGGAGCTCCCATTGGCGCCGCTGTAAGCGGACCTTTATTTACGTTTATTTAATTTTTAGAATGCATTAAAAAAAATCCGTCCATCATGTCTTTCATAATGATTGTGAACAATACACAAAATTTTAAAAAAGTGCAGTTCCCCTTTAAAAAAGAACTACTTTAAAATTTGCAATAATGTACTATTTATAAAACAAACCCTCAAATTAAAAAACACCTACTTTACAATTTGCAATCATGCACAATTTATAATAAAACAAAACCTGTAATTTATACAGTGCATTAATAATGCATACATTTAAAATATATTCTAAAAACACTACGATGATACAGAGGTAAAATACTACAGTCTTCCATTGCCAAACCAACAATACTATACACTGTATGTTGTGATAAAATACTAATTCAGTCAATGTTGGCAACCGAGTTGCTCAACAACCAATCTTTTGCAAAAAATGATTGTCATTTGTTAGATTTTTCAGGTATGTGGAAAATGTATTCCAGTCTTTTGTTGCTTTAGTAGAGAAAGCAAGATTGGGCAAAAGCAGTTTTCCTGTGTGGGGTCTTACAGTCCCATCTGGATGCAGACTTTATGGCCCTAGTTTTGGACTCAAAGCAGAGCATCACATATTTTTTCAATGGAGGGGAGCAGTATTGTGGATTACTTTCTTTGTACACCAGTCACATATGAGATAACAATTAAAATTATCGCAATTGAGTATGTTAAATATATAGAGAATGTTGGTGGTAGTGTCTTGGTTTATTATCCAGTATTTTCAATGCTTGTCCATACAGCGATCTTATTGGTTTGTTTGAGTCCAGAATGGCTTAAGTATCTCATGTAGGAGAGAATCATAGCATGCAATATATGTATTAGCGACTTCAGGGAAAAGAGAGCTTAATTTACCAAAAGAAAAACATAATAAGACTAAAGGCTACGAGGATCTAGCAGCTAAGCACACAACAGCTCACAAGCTAGACATATGTCATAAGTGTCCTCAATTGAACAATATTGCTGTCTAAAACACACAAATTATCAATATGAACAAGTATAGAATAGAATAGAATGGACATTATTGTCATTATATTTGCATATAATGAGATTAAGGACTCTAATTTAAGGTGCGGTAGTAGGTATTACACAAGAGGTAATAAAGATAAAACTAAGAATTTAAATAAACAGACTACTATCCAATAAAAATAATAAGCAATCCTGTACAATATACAAAACACTATACAAAATACTGTACAATATACAGAACAAGACAAGAGTACCGGAGTAATAAATAACAATCAGTGTCGGATGTATTGCACTCGAAGAGTAATATTGCACAGTATGGTATTAAGGTAGGATATTGTATAGGGGTGAATTATTTATTATAAGTTAGAGTTCACATTTATTATAAGTTAGAGTTCTTAAGTTAGAGAATATTTATAGTGGCACATTTCATTTTCTAACATTCAACACTACAAAATGGTACAAGTCTGTATTTGCGCTCATATCATATCTACAGTCGTGGTCCAAAGTTTACATACACTTGTAAAGAACAGAATGTCATGGCTGTCTTGAGTTTCCAATCATTTCTACAACTCCCTTGGCAAGTTTCACTGCAATAAGGCGCTTTTGGTAGCCATCCACAAGCTTCTGGTTGAATTTGTGACCACTCCTCTTGATAAAATTGGTGCGGTTCAGCTAAATGTGTTGGTTTTCTGACATGGACTTGTTTCTTCAGCATTGTCCACACGTTTAAGTCAGGACTTTGGGAAGGCCATACTAAAACCTTAATTCTAGCCAGATTTAGTCATTCCTTTACCACTTTTAACGTGTGTTTGGGGTCATTGTCCTGTTGGAACACCCAACTTCGCCCAAGACCCAACATCCGGGCTGATGATTTTAGGTTGTCCTGAAGAATTTGGAGGTAATCCTCCTTTTTCATTGTCTCATTTACTCTCTGTAAAGCACCAGTTCCATTGGCAGCAAAACAGGCCCAGAGCATTATACTACCACCACCATGCTTGACGGTAGGATGGTGTTCCTGGGATTAAAGGCCTCACCTTTCCTCCTCCAAACATTTTGCTGGGTATTGTGGCCAAACAGCTCAAATTTTGTTTCATCTGACATGACATGGACAAAGATAAGACCTTCTGGAGGAAAGTTCTGTGGTCAGATGAAACAAACATTGTTCTTTTGACCACGACTGTATATCGGTATCGGGCAAAACTCAAGGCTCTAATATCTAATATCGCAATTTTTTATTTTAATCTTTGGTGGAAGTCTGCGCTTCAATGAGTGCCCATTTATTTTTCTTCTCTAGCCATTGGCCTTCCACACCAGGAGGAGATCGAGCGCATGTCCAGCTTCAGAGATCAGCTGGGAGAGGACTGGCTCCAGTACCAGCACCACCTAGACGCGGCACCGCCCAATGCCACTGCTGCGGATGACCTACAAACCACAGTCACTGACAGCCTTGTGACGCCTCTGTACGCAAACCTGGATGTCCTTCCTCCGCCACTTCTCTCATCAGAGCCAAGTCTGCCAGCGCTTGAGATGGACACAGAACAAGAGACGGACTCCACGCTGCAGTGGCCCAGTCAGAATGCTCGGCACACTGAGTCCACGTTAGAAGAGACAGAAATAGATGGTCAGGTAGCAGACCAGGTCCGCTCACCTAGACCGAGTTTGGACACAGCGACAGAGGAGAGTAAGGATACCAAGGAGGAAGAAGATGAAGATTTGGGAGGTAATTATAAAAAATATATTCTTTATGTTAGCAAACATGAGCCTACTCAGTGGCCTAGTGGTTTGAGTGTCCGCCCTGAGATCGGTAGGTCGTGAGTTCAAACCCCGGCCGAGTCATACCAAAGACTATAAAAATGGGGCCCATTACCTCCCTGCTTGACACTCAGCATCAAGTGTTGGAATTGGGGGTTAAATCACCAAAAATTATTCCCGGGCGCGGCACCGCTGCTGCCCAGTGGTCCCCTCACCTCCCAGGGGGTGAACAAGGGGATGGATCAAATGCAGAGGACTAATTTCACCACACCTAGTGTGTGTGTGTGACAATCATTGGTACTTTAACTTTAACTTATTTGTTTTAGCACTGTCTTTGTTCCACAGTGGACCAGTGTCTGCCACTTCTTGTGGGTGTCATATCTGCCAATGAAGAGGAAGATGAAAGCCAGGAGGACAGGAAGAGGGAGGTCTTTCTGCGTGTCAAACAGGGTCATTTGCTGGAAGTGGATGTGCAGTCTGGCCAGGAGAGATGTCGGTTGGAACTTGACTGTCTGACCCGTGTTGAAGCCACAACAGCAACTTGGACCCACGGGGTGAGGGCGCGTTTGTGGCCTGTAGAGCCATAATGCAGAGCAGCTTTGTGAAGAAACATGCATAAATTCATTGAAAAATACATCTTTGCCTCAGGAGACGGAAGCTGTGTTTCCAGCAGTGGAGGTGCAGTTCGACTCCATCAAGAAGGAGAAGAGGCGGAGACATTATGTGCTTCTGGATGACAACCCACAACAGGCACTTCAGGTTGTTAACACATGCACGCAACATTTCAACTCTTTTGCAACACACAAAAGAGAAAAAAAAAAACACTGACTCATACATCACCATGCAATATGTTTGTTTTGTTGTTTCAGGACCTTGTCTAATTTGTGCTTTCATAAAACTTTCTTGACCAGGATCTAAGCGACGTCCTGTCACTTGTGGCGGAAGCCAATTGCCGCCGTGGCATAGAGATCGTCCCCAGCGCTCTTCTCCTGCAGTGCCTTCGTTGTGGGTCAGAGTTCACAGAGCCTGCTGCTAGAGCGAGGAGGAGGAAAGGGCTTATGATGCTGCCAGATGGTGTGGATGTGCAGGAGGTCAATGAGTTGATGGAATGTGATGTGGGTGGCGAAGGTAAGTGTGATCAAGGAGCAAGTCTGGGTATGCAAAAGCAGAGAGTCAGCTATTGAAAACACACTACATTTCTTTCAAAATAGTTGTTCTAATATATGCTGTCTCCAGTTTGGTTAAAGTCGAAGATGGAAAACTCATCACTTGGCTTGTTTGTGAACAAAAACACTATCATGTGTTTTTTATCAAGGCTTTCTTTTAGCAGGATGTGAGGAAAGCATCCCAGATTTTAGCGCTCTCTGTCAATACATTCTTACCTTCATAATCAACAGCAGACAGATAACAAGTCTGTCAGGAGCCACCTTTCAGTGATTTGGCAAAAGCTGACTTTAAGGACGTGCTCAGGCATGCACACGGAGAGACTTACTTTGTTGTCCAGATGTTTTTAAGATTGCGTGGTACCAGCTGTGATTAGTTCACTTAAAAGCGCAGTGCATTGCTTGAAGGTTTGTTAAACAAACACGGGTGTGTTCTCTTCAGGTACTCATGGTTTTTCCCTAAAAAAAAAAAAAAGTTCAGTTAATTGAAATCTTTAAATTACCTGTAGGCCTGAATGGTTTTGAATGTATTTATTTTTTAGGAAACCCTGATAGGTGTCTGGAATGTGGAAGTGATCACATAGTCCAACTGGTGGGCCAGCCTTTTCCTTACAGCAGTACACCTATCCAACATCAATTAAGGGCCGGAAGCGAAGAAGACCATAAGGTTTTGTTAATTTCTGGAAGACTTTTTTTCCCGTTAAATATACAAACCCCGTTTCCATATGAGTTGGGAAATTGTGTTAGATGTAAATATAAACGGATTACAATGATTTGCAAATCATTTTCAACCCATATTCAAATAAATGCATTACAAAGACAAGATATTTGATGTTCAAACTCATAAACTTTATTTTTTTTTGCAAATAATCATTAACTTAGAATTTCATTGCTGCAACACGTGCCAAAGTAGTTGGGAAAGGGCATGTTCACCACTGTGTTACATGGCCTTTCCTTTTAACAGCACTCAGTAAACATTCGGGAACTGAGGAGACACATTTTCTAAGCTTCTCACGTGGAATTCTTTCCCATTCTTGCTTGATGTACAGCTTAAGTTGTTCAACAGTCCGGGGGTCTCCGTTGTGGTATTTTAGGCTTCATAATGGGCCACACATTTTCAATTCAATGGGAGACAGATCTGGACTACAGGCAGGCCAGTCTAGTACCCGCCCTTTTTTACTATGAAGCCACGTTGATGTAACACGTGGCTTGGCATTGTCTTGCTGAAATAAGCAGGGGCGTCCATGGTAATGTTGCTTGGATGGCAACATATGTTGCTCCAAAACCTGTATGTACCTTTCAGCATTAATGGTGCCTTCACAGATGTGTAAGTTACCCATGTCTTGGGCACTAATACACCCCCATACCATCACAGATGCTGGCTTTTCAACTTTGCATCTATAACAATCCGGATGGTTCTTTTCCTCTTTGGTCCGGAGGACACAACGTCCACAGTTTCCAAAAACAATTTGAAATGTGGACTCGTCAGACCAAAGAACACTTTTCCACTTTGTATCAGTCCATCTTAGATGAGCTCAGGCCCAGCGAAGCCGACGGCGTTTCTGGGTGTTGTTGATAAACAGTTTTCGCCTTACATAGGAGAGTTTTAACTTGCACTTACAGATGTAGCGGCCAACTGTAGTTATTGACAGTGGGTTTCTGAAGTGTTCCTGAGCCCATGTGGTGATATCCTTTACACACTGATGTTGCTTGTTGATGCAGTACATCCTGAGGGATCGAAGGTCACAGGCTTAGCTGCTTACGTGCAGTGATTTCTCTAGATTCTCTGAACCCTTTGATGATATTACGGACCGTAGATGGTGAAATTCCTAAATTCCTTCCAATAGCTGGTTGAGAAATGTTTTTCTTAAACTGTTCAACAATTTGCTCACGCATTTGTTAACAAAGTGAGTGACCCTCGCCCCATCCTTGTTTGCGAAAGACTGAGCGTTTCATGGAATCTACTTTTATACCCAATCATGGCACACACCTGTGGGATGTTCCAAATAAGTGTTTGATGAGCATTCCTCAACTTTATCAGTATTTATTGCCACCTTTCCCAACTTCTTTGTCCCGTGTTGTTGGCATCAAAATCTAAAGTAAATGATTATTTGCAACAAAAAAAAATGTTTATCAGTTTCAACATCAATATGTTGTCTTTGTAGCATATTCAACTGAATTTGGGTTGAAAATAATTTGCAAATCATTGTATTCCGTTTATATTTACATCTAACACAATTTCCCAACTCATATGGAAACGGGGTTTGTACTTTCTAAAGTAATCGACTGCAATTGTGTTCTATCCGACAGGTAGATGCTAGTATTAGCAACAGTCCTGTTCTGGAAGAAACTGCCACCACAGAGGACCCCACTTTTTTCACCGCACAGGGGAGCTCTTTCTTCGCCGGAGAAGTCGGCGCTGACCCCTGCTGCTTCTCCTACAATGCTGACAGTCAAAGCAAGGAGGATCTGGCTGGGAGCTACTGCTATGCTGCCCTCTCTTCCACGCCACCTGGCATCCACCCTGAAGGAAGATCCAACTCAACTGGTGTGTTTTGTGTACTGTACAATGAAAAAATCTTAGGCCAACACGTTACAATGTATGTGTTTCTAAGGATGTAATGTCCGTATATAACCAGTATGTGATTCAAGCAAAGTACAATTTGTATTTGTTTGGTGTTTGTGTTTGTTGATGGTTTGCTTTTGAAGTTTTCTACGTACTTCCTGGTCCATGGAGGATGGCAAACATGACAAACACTAACATTTCAATTCAATGTCATTATCAACACATGTTACTATATACCAGTGACGTGCGGTGAGGTTGATGGCTGGTGAGGCACTGACTTCATCACAGTAGTCAGATTTACAAACATATGAACCCTAAAGAGTATCTTATTCACCATTTGATTGGCAGAAGTTAACGGGTTATGTTTAAAAGCTCATACCAGCATTCTTCCCTGCTTGGCACTCAGCATCAAGGGTTGGAATTGGGGGTTAAATCACCAAAAATTATTCCCGAGCGCGGTGCCGCTGCTGCCCACTGCTCCCCTCACATCCCAGGGGGTGAACAAGGGATGGGTCAAATGCAGAGGACAAATTTCACCACACCTAGTGTGTGTGACAATCATTGGTACTTTAACTTAACTTTAACTTTACACATACAAACTGTAGCACACAAAAAAGCACATTTAATACAAAAAAATGTTATTATGGTCTTACCTTTATGTAATATATTGAGTTGGAGGCAATAACCAGGCGAGGTGATGAAGTATGTCTCTTTACTGTAGACTTCAGAACAGACTCAACACACGTGACGTCAGGTGCGCAACACCACGTAAATCGTTGGCCAACCAAAAAGTAACCACAGTACGCTATAGCCAACATTAACCAGGAGATGGCAACAGACAAACATAGATCACTCCATTACATTCCTCCCCTTTTAGAAATGTAGAAGTAAGTTACTCAAAAGAAATAAACAACCCAACCAAAAAATGCAGCGGCTCAATAACAAGAAGCCAAAAAGTGCAAAAACAATAATGTTCGTGTTGGAGGAGTTGTGAATGAATGAAATATGAAATCCGTGCTGCAGTCTGCAGGTGTACCTAATGTTGTGTCCCTGCAGTTGTTCACGGCTCCTACGGCGCGAGCATTGTTGTTTTTGCACTTTTTGGCTTCTTGTTAAGTGACTTCTTTGGGTGGATTCGGTCTTGCACGTGGAGGGTTTGGGTGTGGGCTTTGGTTGGTGTGGCGCTCCCGTCGGGGGGTGCATTAACCAGCACCAGGAGGCGGGATTACGCGAGCCTCAGCCAGTGCGTCTTCGCAGCCGTTTTATGATTGCTCCGCACAAGAAATACGTTACACACATACAGTTGTTGACAAAATACACTGTACATTATATACTTCAGCTAACTAAACTATGGAAATGTATAATATAATTCATATAGCAATACGGTCTCACTGCACAGCAGGCCAGCAGTTAGCCGAGTCCGCAATCCATGTTGAGGCACAACTGAGTGACGTGCCTCAACTGGCTGCTGATCACCGCACCGTCTCTTCTCAGTATTTGAACGGCAAATGTGAAAATTCAGCGATTTTGAATAAACATAATCTAAAACTGGTGAAGTTAAATGGAAAATAACATTATAGTATAATCACTGGATACATTTAACAATTAATTATTATTTTTTTCTTTTTACATTTTTTTTCTTTCCATGCCTCACCTGCCTCTAGTGACTGCACGTCACTGCTATATACTCACTCTCCAAAATACAATCGGTTCTCCTTTGAACCTCCACGGTACAAAATCGTAATTGGTCATTTTGTGAAATCCTACAAACTTTCCTATGTCAAATTACTGCTGTTAAAAGCGTAATTTCGACCACATGGTTGGCCAAAACTCCTGAGAGTGCTTAAAATGTCCTGTACCTTTTTGAGATGGTTTTCTCAGCATTCAAACATGTTAAGATGCCTCTACCTTGAACATCGCCCCACCCAGATGACTTGGATCTGCTGACTGAGGCGTTTGAGGCAGTCGACCATAGGCTAAAGCTTTTCTTAGATGTGGACATCTTCGAAGAGGAGGAGGAGCTAAGTTGCCTGCTAAAGGTGAGCATCTTTTGTGTTCACCTAGCAGTGACATTCTTACAAGATGAATGTTCATTTGTTTTATGTTTTTCCGTCAGACATCCCTTGTGAAATTCGGGGAGCCAGAGGAGTTTTCTTCCCTGGTAGTGGTGTCCGACAAGAGAATCTATGTTCTTGAAGTGACATTAGGGACAAGGTGAGTGTCGGAGGAAGATTAAGTTGTAGTAGGAATGCTAGGGTGCTGTCATTTTTTTGTGTCATTTAAATCAGTGGTCACCAACCTTTTTTGCACCACAGACCGGTTGAATGTAAGGATGTCCGATAATGGCTTTTTTGCCGATATCCGATATTCCGATATTTTCCAACTCTTAATTACCGATACCGATATCAACCGATACCGATATATACAGTCGTGTTTTTCGGAGTAAAAGTCGCTCCGGAGTATAAGTCGCTCCGAAGTATAAGTCGCTCCGGCCGAAAATGCATAATAAAGAAGGAAAAAAACATATATAAGTCGCACTGGAGTATAAGTCGCATTTTTTGGGGAAATTTATTTGATAAAACCCAACACCAAGAATAGACATTTGAAAGGCAATTTAAAATAAATAAAGAATAGTGAACAACAGGCTGAATAAATGTACTGTACGTTATATGAGGCATAAATAACCAACTGAGAACGTGCCTGGTATGTTAACGTAACATATTATGGTAAGAGTCATTCAAATAACTATAACATATAGAACATGCTATACGTTTACCAAACAATCTGTCACTCCTAATCGCTAAATCCCATGAAATCTTATACGTCTAGTCTCTTACGTGAATGAGCTAAATATTATTATTTAATATTTTATGGTAATGTGTTAATAATTTCACACATAAGTCGCTCCTGAGTATAAGTCGCACCCCCGGCCAAACTATGAAAAAAAACTGCGATTTATAGTCCGAAAAATACGGTATGCCTAATTTGGACAACCAGGTATGGTGAAGATAAGGTCCTTTTTACAAAAAATTATAAAATAAAATAAGATGAATAAATTAAAAACATTTTCTTGAATAAAAAAGAAAGTAAAACAATATAAAAACAGTTACATAGAAACTAGTAATGAATGAAAATGAGTAAAATTAACTGTTAAAGGTTAGTACTATTAGTGGACCAGCAGCACGCACAATCATGTGTGCTTACGGACTGTATCCCTTGCAGACTGTATTGATATATATTGATATATAATGTAGGAACCAGAATATTAATAACCCTTTTGTGTGAATGAGTGTGAATGGCGGATGGAGGTTTTTTTGGGTTGGTGCGCTAATTGTAAGTGTATCTTGTGTTTTTTATGTTGATTTAATAAAAAATAAAAAAATAATAAAAAAAAACGATACCAATAATAAAAAAAAAAACGATACCGATAATTTCCGATATTACATTTTAAAGCATTTATCAGCCAATAATATCAACAGGCCGATATTATCTGACATCTTTAGTTGAATGTAGGCAATATTTTCAGGGACCGGCTTTCCACTTGTGCCAGACGAATACAGCAAAAATAAGTGCATGAAAAATACAACCTCCCTATAATGCTGAATTAGTGGGAGCCCTGGGCTTGTTCCTTTGCAATGAGATCTCCAGCAGGTTGATGGTACTAAATACCATCAACCTGTTGGGGACTGCAGATGGAAATCAAACTTTGGCTACAATCTGTCACATTTTTATTTCATATGTACTACATGAAAGCCGAGGAGGCGTGGGCCATGATGGAGGAGTAAATCTGCGTCCGGGTGCGCACTTTGTTTCTTGAGTGCGAGCGCCCCCTAGAGGCTCACCAAAAAATATCTGTTTCCAAGCTGTTGTCTTCCCAGACCGTAGCGGCGCTCGATTGTAATACACTTTTCCACCACTCGGGGCAGTAATGACAATACCAAGCCAACAAAAGAAGTCTGGAGCTAAAATGAAGCGCAAAAATTATGACTTAAGTGGTGAAGCTGTGTTTTATTCGCTTTGTTTAGTTAAAATATATTCATTATTCATTTAGTTTTTTTAGTTTATTTTGTCTGTCTGTCTGTGTTGGCCCTGCGATGAGGTGGCGACTTGTCCAGGGTGTACCCCGCCTTCCGCCCGATTGTAGCTGAGATAGGCTCCCCGTGACCCCGAAGGGAATAAGCGGTAGAATATGGATGGATGGATGTTCTTTAATGTGCATTGTATCATGTCACAAAGTTATAAAAAATGGCAATTTCCTATGAGGAGTTGTATTGTGCATCTATAAACAAGCTTATTGGTGTGTCTAGTGGGAAAGGCAAAAGTTAAGTCGGAGAAAATGCAGTCGTTTATAAAATATTGAATGTTTCTCCACTGCCCGGTAGAAAATGCGTTACCGGTCCTCGGACCGGTGGTTGGGGACCACTGATTTAAATGACATGTGTATTAAGTAAAATAAGAGCCCTTTATTTAATTTGATATATTTTTTAAAGTTGAGTCATTTTGGAGTTGTGTGAATTCCCTCCCAGCAAAGAGCAGCTTTCTGATTGGCTCCAGAAGCGTGACTGCCACCCAATCATAGAGCTCAGCTACCTGGAGGTGGGGCTTGGCTCTCAGAGCATCCACATGGCATTTGACGTTGGAGAAGTCGGGGGCGTGGCCTACACCCTCCTGGTTCGGGACAGCATACGCTGCAAACGCTTCTTTGGCCAGTTGACAGGTAAGAAGGAAGGTGGGCCAAACGCAAGCAGAAAACACTTCCTGTTGAAAATGTGGAAAAACCCATAAAAGGATGACTTACATTGTGTGAAATAAACTCATTGACATTTTCTGCCCCACTTGCTGGTTAGACTGATCTCAGCACGGTGCTCTTGGGAATTTCATGCAAAATTAGGCGTGGACTAACCGTTCATTTCTGATATTTAATACCAGTCATATTCCTCTACCTTCAGAAAACACAAATTTCCTAATCCAATGCTACATGTGTGATGCATAGATCTGTCCTAGACCCACTCGTCTGCGTGCGAGGACCAGCAGCCGAGAGGAAAACCTTTTATTAGGCTCTTGCTAAGCGCAGGAATGTATGCAATAATACGGCACATGATGATTTACAACCTCCTCTCTTTGAGTTTGCTGAAAAACATTTTGACTTGTTTGATTGGCACGTGTACAGTGAGCACCACCGAAGTAGGACATCTGCACACAATTACATTGCCAGTGTACTACTTAAGGTGGACCAGGTATGAGGCGGGGAAATAAGTATTTCATCCCCTGCTGATTTTGTAGGTTTACCCCCCTTACAAAGATATGGTCCAGAATGTTTATGGTTGGTTTATTGTAATCAAGGGAGACCACATGTGAAAAAAAAATAACAATAACAATAACAAATACTATAATCTATGAGGACCTTTGTATTTAATTGAAAATAAGTGCAGTGTTTGATCCTTTGTTGGCAAGCACAAATGTATGATGGTTCTTATAGTTGGTCACCAAGGTTGCAAACATCTCAGGAGGGCCCTTTAGAAGAAAAACAGCCCCAAAGCAAAATGGTTTCACCTCCATGTTGACAGTAGGGATGATGTTGGGGTCATAGTAAGGATTTCTCTGCCTCCAGACACGTTGAGTCGAGTTGATGATCTGACAACATTCTATTCTCCCAAGCCTTGTCAGAGCTATTCAGGTGTTGGTAGGCCAACTTTTGACGGGCGTGTACATGTGCCTTCTTGAGCAAAATTACAGTGAAGTGTGTAACTAATCTTACTACACTCATCCTTACCACACAAGCCACAATCAAAGTATACTTACATTGCCCTTAATCACAAATGTCTCAAAGGGCTGCCAATCTACAAACCCTGTTTCCATATGAGTTGGGAAATTGTGTCAGATGTAAATATAAACGGAATACAATGATTTGCAAATCCTTTTCAACCCATATTCAATTGAATGCACTACAAATACAAGATATTTGATGTTCAAACTCATAAACTTAATTTTTTTTTTTGCAAATAATAATTAACTTAGAATTTCATGGCTGCAACACGTGCCAAAGTAGTTGGGAAAGGGCATGTTCACCACTGTGTGACATGGCCTTTCCTTTTAACAACACTCAGTAAACATTTGGGAACTGAGGAGACACATTTTTTAAGCTTCTCAGGTGGAATTCTTTCCCATTCTTGCTTGATGTACAGCTTAAGTTGTTCAACAGTCCGGGGGTCTCTGTTGTGGTATTTTAGGCTTCATAATGCGCCACACATTTTCAATGGGAGACAGGTCTGGACTACAGGCAGGCCAGTCTAGTACCCGCACTCTTTTACTATGAAGCCACGTTGATGTAACACGTGGCTTGGCATTGTCTTGCTGAAATAAGCAGGGGCGTCCATGGTAACGTTGCTTGGATGGCAACATATGTTGCTCCAAAACCTGTATGTACCTTTCAGCATTAATGGCGCCTTCACAGATGTGTAAGTTACCCATGTCTTGGGCACTAATACACCCCCATACCATCACACATGCTGGCTTTTCAACTTTGTGCCTATAACAATCTGGATGGTTCTTTTTCTCTTTGGTCCGGAGGACACGACGTCCACAGTTTCCAAAAACAATTTGAAATGTGGACTCGTCAGACCACAGAACACTTTTCGTTTTTGTATCAGTCCATCTTAGATGAGCTCTAGGTGTTGTTGATAAATGGTTTTCGCCTTGCATAGGAGAGTTTTAACCTGCACTTACAGATATAGCGACCAACTGTAGTTACTGACAGTGGGTTTCTGAAGTGTTCCTGAGCCCATGTGGTGATATCCTTTACACACTGATGTCGCTTGTTGATGCAGTACAGCCTGAGGGATCGAAGGTCACGGGCTTAGCTGCTTACGTGCAGTGATTTCTCCAGATTTTCTGAACCCTTTGATGATATTACGGACCGTAGATGGTGAAATCCCTAAATTCCTTGCAATAGCTGGTTGAGAAATGTTTTTCTTAAACTGTTCAACAATTTGCTCACACATTTGTTGACAAAGTGGTGACCCTCGCCCCATCCTTGTTTGTGAATGACTGAGCATTTCATGGAATCTACTTTTATACCCAATCATGGCACCCACCTGTTCCCAATGTGCCTGTTCACCTGTGGGATGTTCCAAATAAGTGTTTGATGAGCATTCCTCAACTTTATCAGTATTTATTGCCACCTTTCCCAACTTCTTTGTCACGTGTTGCTGGCCTCAAATTGTAAAGTTAATGATTATTTGCAAAAAAAAGAATGTTAATCAGTTTGAACATCAAATATGTTGTCTTTGTAGCATATTCAACTGAATATGGGTTGAAAATGATTTGCAGATCATTGTATTCCGTTTATATTGTGATAGAGCCCACACAATTGGGCTCTATCGATAACAAAAAAAAAAAGAATGATTGTTATGGCAAGCAGAAAAAAAACGTAGTTAATTTGAACTATTTTCCCTAAAATACGCATTGAGGCTATAAAGCAGCCCTGGGCAAATTAAGGCCCGGGGGCCACATGCAGCCCGATAAGTTTTTCAATCCGGCCCGCTGGACATTCCCAAATAATTTTTTTAGATCTTCAAGATGGAAACTGTAGCTGCCATTATGATGTGCAGTGATGTTTTCTAATGACCGTAAGTCTTGAACTATACGAAGTATTTCAATGGTTGGAATCTGAGCTTTTGCATGATATACTCGTTACTATGGTAATCTAATTAGTTACTATGGTCATCGAAATCACAGCAGCTCAGACGAGGCACCAAGCAGGGTGGGTGGGAAGCGTTTCCACAGAGTGTTTCAAGAGCGGTCAGCCTGAAATGCGGAAGGAGATTTTTACAACAAAGTTCTAAAGCTTAGTGATGTATCAGATGTCAGATTGGTGTGTGTGGTTTTTTTTTTTTACCCTTCGATTTCATATTTCGCTGTTTGTTGCATTTTTTTGTGTTTCGCTTGATTGTAAAATATGTCGATGGAGAGGGGCCTGTGTGACGTTCATATGTTGTCAATATTCAGTGTTTTATCGTTCATAGTTAATATTGTAGATCCCACATTCTTTATTTTCATGTACATTCTGGGTGTCTCATTCAGTAAAAAAAGATAAAATTCCATTCCGTTTTTAAGGTGGTCTGTCATAACTTTTTTAGCATTCAAACATTATTGTGAGGTTTTGTATTAGTGTTCCTAAAAATCAGATGTACCGGCCCCCAGACAAATTTTTTTCTCTAAATTTGGCCCCCGAGTCAAAGTAATTGCCCAGGCCTGCTATAAAGTGTGGTATATTTTATTACTCAGTTAATCAAAAAAACTAATTAATACTTTACTAAAATTATCGATAGTTGCAGCCCTAATTTGAATGGAAGAGGTTGTGTGTATGATATGTGTCTTTTATCCACACGCGGGTGGACTTGGCGTGGCCTTCTATGGGCTTTTTGGTGCGTGTGTTCTGCGTTTTGGTGCTTTTTACGTGACTAGCTGTTCTACGGCAGGAGGCTTCAGAGTGGGGACTACAATAGCCTACAGGTGGCTATCTGGGTACTGATGGAACATTTTTGGGTGTTGACTTGGTCTCATGGTGTCAAGAAATGGGCCGCATGATAAAGAATTTCTAGGCGCAGTCAAGGCGTTGAGGGGATCCGGTTTGGTGGCTACAGGATTAGGTGTCTGCTTTTTGCAGATGATGTGGTTCTGATGGCTTCATCTGGCCAGGATCTTCAGCTCTCACTGGATCGGTTCGCAGCCGAGTGTGAAGCGACTGGGATTGGAATCAGCACCTCTAGTTAGAGTCCATGGTTATCGCCCGGAAAAGGGTGGAGTGCCATCTCCGGGTGGGGGAGGAGATCTTGCCCCAAGTGGAAGAGTTCAAGTACCTCGGAGTCTTGTTTACGAGTGAGGGAAGAGTGTATCGTGAGATCGACAGGCGGATCGGTGCGGCGTCTTCAGTAATGTGGACGCTGTATCGATCCGTTGTGGTGAAGAAGGAACTGAGCTGGAAGGTAAAGCTCTCAATTTACCGGTCGATCTACGTTTCCATCCTCACCTATGGTCATGAGCTTTGGGTTATGACCGAAAGGACAAGATCAAGGGTACAAACGGCCGAAATGAATTTCCTCCGCCGGGTGGCGGGGCTCTCTCTTAGAGATAGGGTGAGAAGCTCTGTCATCCGGGAGGAGCTCAAAAGTAAAGCCTCCACATGGAGAGGAGCCAGATGAGGTGGTTCGGGCATCTGGTCAGGATGCCACCCGAACGCCTCCCTAGGGAGGTGTTTCGGGCACGTCCGACCGGTAGGAGGCCACGGGGAACACCCAGGACACGTTCGGAAGACTGTGTCTCCTGGCTGGCCTGTGAACGCCTCGGGATCCTCCGGGAGGAGCTGGACGAAGTGGCTGAGGAGAGGGAAGTCTGGGCTTCCCTGCTTAGGCTGCTGCCCCTGTGACCTGACCTTGGATAAGTGGAAGAAGATGGATGGATGGATGGATTGATTAAGAGTACCATTAGATTGTTGGCCCATTCGTGGCTCACACATCCTTGTGAGTTTTGCCGTTCGGCTCCTTGTGGGAGGACAGTGGGTTGTGTGGGGGCTCCTTGGGCATTGGTCAATTGGGCAGCTTAGAACTTGGAGAGGGTCGATTAGGGTTCTCCTGTGGAGGTGTGTTTTAGCTTGGTCCTGGTGTTTCGCTTTCATATTTTCCGAATAATGTATACTGAACAAAGGAATTGAACATGTATCTATTAGTGATTGCTGTGATACTACCCAGAAAAACACATGATGGGTTCTTTCCTAAAGGTTTGTGTGCTTCATGTGCACATAACATGTCTATGGGGTTCAAAATTGAAGTTTGAAGTGAAGTTTATTATTCTTCGGTCAATGGTCAACAAAATAAACAAACAGTTGTACATTCATAGATTGAAAATGAAAATGTTGCAGACCGAAAGGGTTTAGGCTGAAGTTGAACACTTATAGCGCCTAACCCTATAAACAATGTCAAGTACAAGATGAACTTCCGAAAAGTATGAAATGTCTTTTGTACAACATATTATAAATACACATTATACACAATAAGAACACTGTTCAATTATATACACAGTAAAGGCATGTGAAATATCCTTATACGCGTGTTAAACATTTGTACCAATTTATATACTATATACAAACAATTATACTTCCATTATTATTTATATCCCACATTTAGTATTTTAACTTGTCCAGGGTGTACCCCGTCTTCCGCCCGATTGTAGCTGAGATAGGCTCCAGCGCCCCCGCGACCCCAAAGGGAATAAGCGGTAGAAAATGGATGGAATTAACATTGATCATAGTATTAACTACTGTGTTGATTCAAGAGTGATATATTTTTCCAAGACATTGGTCTTAAAGTGTTTTTTAAATGTGTGAATGGACCTGGAACATTTTAAGGAATCATCCAAGCTGTTCCACAGTTGAACCCCCCTGACAGAAACACATCTACTTTTTAAGCTTGTTCTTATCTTAGCTTTCTGGAAGACAGCTGAACCTCTGAGGTCATAGGGATTCTCTCTGGGTTTGAACCTCTCCTGTAGACACCGAGGCAGCATGTGGTCATGAGCTTTGTACATCACAATAGCAGTGTTGAGGTCAACAAGATCATGCAGTTTTAATGTTTTTAATTTAATAAACAGAGCATTGGTATGGTCATGATAAAATGCTTGCTGGTTGATGGTAGAGGATCAAAACATGATTTCACTTAATCACATGCATATGTATTAATAACCTTTTGTTTGAGTTTTACATTCTGTCTCTGAAGCAATAAACCTACAAACACTTACAAATCAAATACTTTCCAACTGTAACTATAAAAAAAAATCTTTCAAGACTGTGTGATCTATTACAAAAAAGGTGTGTTGAGGTTCTATTACTTTAACCGAGATAATCTGAAAACCTGTATTTTTTTTTCTTTCTTCAGCATAATGACCTTTTTAAAAATCCTTTTGTGAGGTGTATGCATTCAAATTGTACTGTGAAACTTTGCTGCAGAAATCCACCCCACCTTGTTGTAGTTGTCAAATCCGATGACACCCTACTGTTCTTGAAAGTGAGCATGACTCCGTATTGTGCTGTGGACATTTTCTCACCTGTTGCCTCTATTGTGCTGCAATAGTACACCTGCAACCAGAGACACACAGTAGCAACAATAGTCTTCTCACCTCTTTTTCTTGAAGGTTTGGGTGTGTACAGACTTATTATCATGGTTTTGTGTATTTGCTTTTATTCTTTGAGATGAATAGATTTGTTACGTGAGGTCAAGTGAGTTTGGGTCCTGCTCAAGTGAAGTTCTTCTCTTGTACTGCAACCTCCAGTTTTGTTTGTACTTTTTCTGACACTTACTCCAAATGTGGTATTTCCTGATAGGAATCGTGCGTGAGATGGCACACAAGTCCAACAGCAAACTGAAGTCCATCTCGACCACCAGGCTCAACCCTCAGCACCATCTCTGGTAACTTCCGTTCCCCCATGTGCTAATGAGCTAATTTGTATGCACATGCAAGAACACATCTTTTCTCCATTACATGCAGCTTTTTTAGACTTCATCTTGTAGCATAACCCTGCTAAATTAGCTGGTAAACCACAGTTTAATTTGAACCATGTGTTGCGCAGCTAGACCTGCGTGTGCTGTTGTGCTGTTTGTTGTTAGCCACCTTTTATTGGATGTTTTCGTCGGTTCAAACATGCATCAGCAGTCCTTTCTCTCCGCTGGAGAGGAACATGAACGGTTGTTCTTACAAAAAGATTATTAACATTTCACACAGACTCTTGTTTGCAACACAAAGAATATTCATAACTATCCATAATAATTTGCGCTTAGAAAACAAAAAAAGTCATACTATAGTCATTTGACAGAAATAAAGATAATACAAAAGATACTTGGGCAATAACTAACAGGGTTCCAAAAAAATTCAAAGCACAACCTAAACTTCCAGGCTATTTCAACAAAGATAATAAAGATGTTTGCGACAAAACTGAGAAATTACAATACCCACACTGCAAAAAGTCAGTGTTCAAAAACAAGAATTTTTTTTTTTTAAATTAGGGGTATTTTATTTGAACTAAGCAAAATTATCTGCCAAAAGAACAAGAAAATTTGGCTTGTCAAGACTTTCCAAAACAAGTAAAATTAGCTAACCTCAATTAACCCAAAAATACCTTAAAATAAGTACCGTATTTTTCGGAGTATAAGTCGCACCGGAGTATAAGTCGCACCTGCCGAAAATGCATAATAAGGAAAAAAAACATATATGAGTTGCACTGTAGCCTGGCCAAACTATGAAAAAAACTGCGACTTATAGTCCGAAAAATACGGTATATTCTCACTAATAACAAGTGCACTTTTCTTGGTAGAAAAAAAAGAGACCTTTTTGCTCAATATGTTGAAAAATATTCTTAAATTAAGTAAATGCTAGTACCATTATCTTGACATAATGATATGCGCTCGGCATCATGATTTTTTTTTTCATGCTTGAAGTAAGAAATTATTACTTTGAAAAAGTAGTTTTATACTTGTGAGTGTTGATGACACAGCTTTGCAACAGTTGATATTCTAGTTTCAAGGATGTTTTACTCAATATAGGTCATCAAATCTCATCAACAAGCTGTAATATCTTACTGAGATCATTTGGGACCAAAACCCTTAAAACAAGTAAAACACTCTAACATAAGATCTGCTTAGTGAGAATAATTATCTTATCAGACAGAAAATAAGCAAATATCATCCTTATTTGAGATATTTAATCTTATTTAGATTTCAGTTTTTGCAGTGTAGGCTCGGGGTCTTTCTGTGTGAAGTTTGCATGTTCTCCCCGTGACTGCCTGGGTTCCCTCCTCGTACTCGGGCTTCCTCTCACCTCCAGAGACATGCACCTGGGGATAGGTTGATTGGCAACACTAAATTGGCCCTAGTGTGTGAATGTGAGTGTGAATGTTGTCTGTCTATCTGTGTTGGCCCTGCGATGACGACTTGTCCAGGGTGTACCCCGCCTTCTGCCCGAATGCCACTGGGATAGGCTCCAGCCACCCCTGCGACCCCGAGAGGGACACGTCTAGACAATGGATGAGCCCTATGATCAGCCCTACTTTAGCTTAACCAAGGGTCTGCAACCCGCGGCTCTTTCATGCCTTTGTCTTAACTCCCATTGGCCTTGACGTTACATATCAATACATAGTGGCTTTTTAATTTTAATGTATTTTATTGTATTTATTTAGTTGATTTTATTGTACCAGTTGTTATGTTGGGGAGTATTTTTTCGAACAAAATGTACATCACACCCCTCTACTTCATCTTTTGCTGACTAGCAATTGTATTATTTTTGGTCAACCCCCCGGGAAAGATAGCAATAGACAAATTAAAAAAAAGTAACATTTAACGCATCATGGACAGAAATAATTTGCTTTCACTGTTAGTGAGGTTGGTTTACCTGTGTGCTTAATATATTGGGGAGTAAATAGCAAACAACAAAAAATCAAATGTTGAAAGACATTTCCAGAACAAACGCACAACATTCGCGGAAAAATACCCAGCTAGAGATTAATGTATTTTTCGTAGTATAAGTCGCACCGGCCGAAAATGCATAATAAAGAAGGAAAAAAACATATATAAGTCGCACTGGAGTATAAGTCGCATTTTTTGGGGAAATGTATTTGATAAAAGCCAACACCAAGAATAGACATTTCAAAGGCAATTTAAAATAAATAAAGAATAGTGAACAACAGGCTGAATAAGTGTACATTATATGAGGCATAAATAACCAACTGAGAACGTGCCTGGTATGTTAACGTAACATATTATGGTAAGAGTCATTCAAATAACTATAACATATAGAACATGCTATACGTTTACCAAACAATCTGTCCCTCCTAATTGTTAAACCCCATGAAATCTTATACGTCTAGTCTCTTACGTGAATGAGCTAAATAATATTATTTGATATTTTACGGTAATGTGTTAATAATTTCACACATAAGTCGCTCCTGAGTATAAGTCGCACCCCCGGCCAAACTATGAAAAAAACTGCGACTTATAGTCCGAAAAATATGGTATATCAGACAGACCTTTACGAAGTGATCGCTGCAAACTTGTGCGTTCTTTGACTCTGCCTTTTTTGGCTGGGGTGCCACTTTTCTCGTCATCTCTCGTAAACTCTTGACATCTTTCGTCCTTCTTGATTACCTCCAGAAGAACTGTGAAGAAACCTGTATCCTTTCCGCGATTTGAACAGTTCTAACAGCCTAAAGCACAACAAGCATAGGGCATTTTTCGTCAAGAAAGGCATAATGCCACCCAGAACGCTATGACACTTCCCCACTACTTCAAGCCTTGATAGTTAAAGAGCCGGACGTGACATCAGGTGTATACAACCTATACCGTTTGTTATGTATGTTAATGATTTACTATGGTTTCCAAACTGTTTAAGTGTATTTTATGTGGAGACGACACAACCTTGTTTAATTCAGGACAAAATATTGAAGATATGATAAAGGTAGTTGAAATTTATCAAAATGATTTGATATTATTAGGCTATCATTTAATACTGGTAATACAACGTTTATGATTTGTTGTTGAAGTAGGAAAAGTGTGGATGCCTCATTTTATGTCAAAAGACTTGGGAATAAAAGAATAAAAAAGATTAGTTTTTGGGTGTTACGAGTGACAAAAATGTGTCATGGAAATCATATAAATTATACAAAGGTTAAAATATCTCAAACTATTTATATTTTACACAAGGTGAAGGAATTGCTCAAATTAAAAAAAAAAAAAAAGCATTGTATATTTTTTATAATTCACTGATTGTTTTACTGTATATTTGACATACTTTATTGAAGTGCTGGGTAATGCCTGTAAAACATACTTAAATATAATCTTATTTTTACAGAAGAGAGCTGTAAGAGTCATGAATACAAATGCATACATGGAACCTACAAACCCAATATTCAAAAAGCTAAACCTCTTTAAAGGGGAACATTATCACCAGACCTATGTAAGCGTCAATATATACCTTGATGTTGCAGAAAAAAGACCATATATTTTTTTAACCGATTTCCGAACTCTAAATGGGTGAATTTTGACGAATTAAACGCCTTTCTATTATTCGCTCTCGGAGCGATGACGTCACGTTGTGACGTCACATCGGGAAGCAATCCGCCATTTTCTCAAACACCGAGTCAAATCAGCTCTGTTATTTTCCGTTTTTTCGACTGTTTTCCGTACCTTGGAGACATCATGCCTCGTCGGTGTGTTGTCGGAGGGTGTAACAACACGAACAGGGACGGATTCAAGTTGCACCAGTGGCCCAAAGATGCGAAAGTGGCAAGAAATTGGACGTTTGTTCCGCACACTTTACCGACGAAAGCTATGCTACGACAGAGATGGCAAGAATGTGTGGATATCCTGCGACACTCAAAGTAGATGCATTTCCAACGATAAAGTCAAAGAAATCTGCCGCCAGATCCCCAGGAAAAGAGAGCGGATGAGGGTATGTCTACAGAATATATTAATTGATGAAAACTGGGCTGTCTGCACTCTCAAAGTGCATGTTGTTGCCAAATGTATTTCATATGCTGTAAACCTAGTTCATAGTTGTTAGTTTCCTTTAATGCCAAACAAACACATACCAATCGTTGGTTAGAAGGCGATCGCCAAATTCGTCCTCGCTTTCTCCCGTGTCGCTGGCTGTCGTGTCGTTTTCGTCGGTTTCGCTTGCATACGGTTCAAACCGATATGGCTCAATAGCTTCAGTTTCTTCTTCAATTTTGTTTTTGCTACCTGCCTCCACACTACAACCATCCGTTTCAATACATGTGTAATCTGTTGAATCGCTTAAACCGCTGAAATCCGAGTCTGAATCCGAGCTAATGTCGCTATAGCTTGCTGTTATTTCCGCCATGTTTGTTTGTATGGGCATCACTATGTGACGTCACAGGAAAATGGACGGGTGTATATAACGATGGTTAAAATCAGGCACTTTGAAGCTTTTTTTAGGGATATTGCGTGATGGGTAAAATTTTGAAAAAAACTTAGAAAAATAAAATAAGCCACTGGAAACTGATTTTTAATGGTTTAAACCCTTCTGAAATTGTGATAATGTTCCCCTTTAAATACAATAGCCTAACAATTGTAAAAGATTGTATGAAACATTGCCTTGTAATTTCGTAGGTTGAACAACAAATGCTGTAGTTGTGTGAATAGGGGGCAGATGTGATCAGTTTATACTTCTTTCTGCTACTTTTCATTCATAATTTAGTTGAATGTTATGTTGATGACTTTTGTATTTTAATGAATTAAATGAAATAAGAAAATGGAAATGTAACAAGATATGATAACGCGATAGCATAGGTAGAATCCCAACTCCTGTATTGCCTAAGGCACCATCATGTAACATCTCTGGTTATTTACCCAAGCAGCAGCCAACATCGCATGTGCGTCACTCATGTTCCTGTGTTCTTTTCCTCTGCCAGGCCTCTCGTGTGTGAAGACATCCAGGCAGACGTAGAGGACGGCCAGCTGCAATTTTGCTACATTCTGGCGTTTTTGCTGCAAGGTTAGCTAGCCACCTGTATTGCTTCATCGTTATATATATATATATATATATATATATATATATATATATATATATATATATATATATATATATATATATATATATATACATATCCATCCATCCATTTTCTATCGCTTATTCCCTTCGGGGTCGCGGGGGGCGCTGGAGCCTATCTCAGCTACAATCGGGCGGAAGGCGGGGTACACCCTGGACAAGTCGCCACCTCATCGCAGTATATATATATATATATATATATGCATACATACATACATACATACATACATACATACATACATACATACATGTATGTGTGTGTATATATATATATACTCTATATATGTATATATATGTGTGAGTGTGTGTGTGTGTGTGTATATATATATATATACATATGCATATACATATATGTGTATATATATATATATATATGTATGTGTATATAAATGTGTGTATGTGTATATATATATATATATATATATACATATACTGTATATATGTATACATATATATACATATATATATATATATACACACACACACATATATATATGTATGTATGTATATACAGTATATGTATGTGTATATATATGTATGTATATATGTATACATATATATGTGTATATATATGTATACATATGTGTGTATATATATGTATATTTATATCTATATTTATATATGTATATATATTTATATATATATATAAATATATGTATACATATATATGTATATTTATATCTATATTTATATATGTATATGTATATTTTTATATCCATGTATATATTTTTTTATATATTTATTTATATATTTTTACATATATATATATATATTTATATATATATATATATATTTATATATATATAAATGTATATTTTTATATATGTATATTTATCCATCCATCCATTTTCTACCGCTTATCCTTTTTGGGGTATATATATATATATATATATATATATATATATATATATATATATATATATATATATATATATATGTACATATATATATATATATATATATATATATATATATATGTATGTATACATATATATGTATACATATGTGTGTATATATATGTATATTTATATCTATATTTATATATGTATATATATATATATTTATATATATATATATATATGTATGTATACATATACATATATATGTATATTTATATCTATATTTATATATGTATATATATATATATATATTTATATCTATGTATATATTTTTTTATATATTTATTTATATATTTTTACATATATATATATATATATAAATGTATATTTTTATATATGTATATTTATCCATCCATCCATTTTCTACCGCTTATCCTTTTTGGGGTATGTATATATATATATATATATATATATATATAAACTGTATATATATAGTTAGTCATACTGTGTATATATACGGAATATATACTGAGTATTTTAAAGTTTTTTCTCTTTGATTCATTGTAGCTTAACTGCTAAAGTAAAATAAAAAATCATTATATTTCTCAATGTACACTCAGCACCCCATCTTGACAGAAAAATGTAGACATTTTTGCAAATTTATTAAAATGAAAAACAGAAATATCACATGTTCATAAGTGTTCAAGACCCTTTTCTCAGTATTGAGTAGAAGGGCCAACACAGATAGACAACATTCACACTCACACACTAGTGCCAATTTAGTGTTGCCAATCAGCCTATCCCCAGGTGCGTGTCTTTGGAGGTGGGAGGAAGCCGGAGTACCCGTAGGTAGTGATGGGTTGATGAGGCGTCATGAAGCGTTTCGACTCATTGCAAATCTGTATTGATACTGTGTCGATACTGTGTCACTAAATAATGACATCTGCTGGACATTAAAAATCCCTACAGGCAACTTATGGACCGACTCAACTGACACTGATTTTATGACCTAGTATATACAATAATATAAACCAAGTCATTGTATTTCATTTAGGATTATTTCATATCCTCATTTAAATAAAATATATTTTTATCTTTTTTAGATACAGTCAATAAATAATGTGAACAGGTATCATAACATGGAAATCTAAGAGAACGTGTTGTGAATGAGGATGCTTGTGGACTGGGAATTTTTTTAATCATTTTTTTTACACATTTTTATTTAAAAAAAAACAGTTTTTCCAACGTATTACATTTTAGATGATTTCTCTTCTTAGTTATTATTTCTCCGGCTGTAGAAAAGACCCGCTCACAGGGCACAGAGGAGGCGTCAGTGCGACGCAGTTCGCGTATCGGTCACGTGACCGAAACAGCTCATGATCGGTCACGTGGCTTTCTAAAAGCGGTACGTGCACCGACACAGGGTTTTGCTCTTTGAGCTCCACGCATGCGCCGATGCATCGGTGTTGCCAGACCCATCACTCCCCGTAGGGAACCCAGGCAGTCACGGGGAGAACATGCAAACTCCACACAGAAAGACCCCAAGCCCGGGGATTAATTGTGAGCCACATGCACTAACCCCTGTTCCACCGTGCTTCCACAATTGTATGTAATAAAAGCATATAAGGAACTGATTAACACATTGGGCTGAAATTGTGAAACTGCCAATAGCATAATTACAAAAATTTGAAATTTGTGATTAGCATAGTTATCAGCCAATCTCACCCATGGATTATCAGAATCTGCAGCAAAAATCCCCAATCGTATCACCACTAATATTGAGTCATATGTGAATGGCGTGTCGTTTACCTGTGTAGGGAGTGCAAAACACCGCACCCTGTAAGCAGCTTCAAACATACATGGGTGGAATTTGGAGTTCTGCCATTTGAGCATGTCTGGATCTGCTTTGCTTGTGTGATACCAAATGTATCTGACATGTCACTCTACACCAACACCTTGTTTGCAAACAGAAAGTGGAACAGTCAAACACATTTGTTTTTCTTACTTTAACATCACCCAATTCGAAAGTCCCCACTAATTAAACAATGGCTTATTGAATTAAATGACTTTATGTGTTATTCCAGGCGACATGTGGTTGCCAACGACTGTGCTAGCGACTCGAGAGACTCTGTACTTGCTGAGGGAGGATCACCAGTGGAGGAAGAGCACAAACCCGACGACGGTCAACGGCAAGCAGGAGCCGAGCAGCGGGACCTTCTCCGTTCTGGAAACACTGCCTATCAGCTGTGTGAGCTCGGTCCACATGTGGCCTAGTGAGCAGCGTCAGATGGACGTCAAGTTGTACGACGAGGTGAGCCATTCTTGAAATTGTAATACAAACCCTGTTTCCATTAGTTGGGAAATTGTGTTAGATGTAAATATAAACGGAATACAATGATTTGCAAATCATTTTCAACCCATATTCAGTTGAATATGCTACAAAGACAACATATTTGATGTTCAAACTGATAAACTTTTTTTTTTTCCAAATAATCAATTAACTTTAGAATTTGATGCCAGCAACACGTGACAAAGAAGTTGGGAAAGGTGGCAATAAATACTGATAAAGTTGAGGAATGCTCATCAAACACTTATTTGGAACATCCCACAGGTGAACAGGCAAATTGGGAACAGGTGGGTGCCATGATTGGGTATAAAAGTAGATTCCATGAAATGCTCAGTCATTCACAAACAAGGATGGGGCGAGGGTCACCACTTTGTCAACAAATGCGTGAGCAAATTGTTGAACAGTTTAAGAAAAACCTTTCTCAACCAGCTATTGCAAGGAATTTAGGGATTTCACCATCTCCGGTCCGTAATATCATCAAAGGGTTCAGAGAATCTGGAGAAATCACTGCACGTAAGCAGCTAAGCCCGTGACCTTCGATCCCTCAGGCTGTACTGCATCAACAAGCGACATCAGTGTGTAAAGGATATCACCACATGGGCTCAGGAACACTTCAGAAACTCACCGTCAGTAACTACAGTTGGTCGCTACATCTGTAAGTGCAAGTTAAAACTCTCCTATGCAAGGCGAAAACCGTTTATCAACAACACCCAGAAACGCCGCCGGCTTCGCTGGGCTTGAGCTCATCTAAGATGGACTGATACAAAGTGGAAAAGTGTTCTGTGGTCTGACGAGTCCACATTTCAAATTGTTTTTGAAAACTGTGGACGTCATGTCCTCCGGTCCAAAAAGGAAAAGAACCATCCGGATTGTTATAGGCGCAAAGTGTAAAAGCCAGCATCTGTGATGGTATGGGGGTGTATTAGTGCCCAAGACATGGGTAACTTACACATCTGTGAAGGCGCCATTAATGCTGAAAGGTACATACAGGTTTTGGAGCAACATATGTTGCCATCCAAGTAACGTTACCATGGACGCCCCTGCTTATTTCAGCAAGACAATGCCAAGCCACGTGTTACATCAACGTGGCTTCATAGTAAAAGAGTGCGGGTACTAGACTGGCCTGCCTGTAGTCCAGACCTGTCTCCCATTGAAAATGTGTGGCGCATTATGAAGCCTAAAATACCACAACGGAGACCCCCGGACTGTTGAACAACTTAAGCTGTACATCAAGCAAGAATGGGAAAGAATTCCACCTGAGAAGCTTAAAAAATGTGTCTCCTCAGTTCCCAAATGTTTACTGAGTGTTGTTAAAAGGAAAGGCCATGTAACACAGTGGTGAACATGCCCTTTCCCAACTACTTTGGCACATGTTGCAGCCATGAAATTCTAAGTTAATTATTATTTGCAAAAAATAAATAAAGTTTATGAGTTTGAACATCAAATATCTTGTCTTTGTAGCATATTCAATTGAATATGGGTTCAAAAGGATTTGCAAATCATTGTATTTTGTTTATATTTACATCTAACACAATTTCCCAACTCATATGGAAACAGGGTTTGTAAATGTTAGCGAGAATCCACTTGATTGACGGCTCTTGCTTTCCATCTTCAAGACGCAGAAAGAGGAGAAGACCTGGCGCGTGCGCTCTGGAAGCTTGGAGCTCCTGCAGTCTCTGCTGGCATGGGTCAGAACACAGTGGGAGGATATGTTTGGTGTCCGGCTGCTCACCAGCGAACACGAAAAAGAGACCTAATAAGTGGCAGGAAATGTCATCTGTATTTGCTCTATGCACAGAAAAAAAATCCGTTCAAATGAAGCAGGCCTTCTATCCTTCAGGCATTCTGGCACCCAGATGGAGGCTTGGGACGCTGGAACTATGAAGTGTGTTTTTGTTTTCTTGTACTCGTGGAATTCCAAATGTTCTTTTATTTTGCTAAGGGAATCGTCAACTTTTTCGGCCCTATTTCCAACCAGCGAAATTATTCTCCAGCATCGTAGAGTAGAGTGGACGGCCGTCTTTCAATTTCCTTTCTTAACGCGGGTATTCAAGCAAATACAAGACTGAGAGAAATCAGATTCCGTGTTCTGCTTTTACTCCTTCTTGTTTTGCTATTTTGCTCACGAGCTTAGTGAAGCCGTGTGTCCGAATCACGTGAACGCCGCGTTAACCGTCTCCAGAGTGTAAATATTTCTCCTTGCCACCAGCGCTCAACATGTGTTGTGCACATGATTTTTTTGGAGACCCGGATCACCTTCCGCTGAACCCGGGCAGCCTACTCCAAATCTAGCGAGCACGCTCTGTTGCATGCATGTTGTTTACATTGCTTCTTGAAGAAATAGCTCCCGTATGAAGATTCCTTATTTACGAGCTAAACTATTGCCTGTTGCACTAATTACCTTTGTCTAATACAGGGGTCGGCAACCCGCGGCTCCGGAGCCGCATGCGGCTCTTTGATCAATCTGTTGCGGCTCAGCAGCTTACTTGCCGACCCCCCGATTTTCTCGGGAGACTTCCGGATTTCAGTGCCTCTAGCAGAAAACTCTCGGGATTAATATTCTCCGATTTTCACCCTTACAATAATAATAAGGGTGTACTATGATGGTACAACATTTACCACCCTCTACAATTTGTATTAACAGCGTGCCAGCCCAGCCTCTTGTTATATGCATCTTCTACTTGCACACGCAAGTGACAGCAAGGCATACTTGGTCAACAGCCACTCAGGTTACACTGACGGTGACCATATAAAACAACTTTAACACTCTTACTAATAATGCGCCACACTTTGAACCAAAACCAAACAAGAATGACAAACACATTTCGGGAGAACATCTGCACCTTAACACAACATAAACACAACAGAACAAATACCCAGAATCCCATGCAGCCCTAACTCTTCTGGGCTACATTATACACCCCTGCTACCACCAAACCCCGCCCCCACCCGAACCCTGCTACCTCACACATCAACCCCCCCTACGTCGGTTGAGGTGGGCGGGGTTTCTGGGTATTTGTCCTGTTGTGTTTATGTTGTGTTACGGTGCAGATGTTCTCCCGAAATGTGTTTGTCATTCTTGTTTGGTGTGGGTTCACAGTGTGGCGCATTATTAGTAAGAAGGTTAAGGTTGTTTTTTTTTACCGACACCGTCAGTGTAACCTGTGTGGTTGTTGACCAAGTATGCCTTGCTGTCACCTACGTGGGGAAGTGGAAGTCCCATACAACGTGTGACCGTTAAAGCACGCTGGTTGTAGTGGGTGCTATATGCTGTACCATCACGGCACGCATGACGCTGACAAGCGCCATTCATAAATCCGCGTGCCGCACCAGCATTCAAATTCCATATTAGGATATGGGCAGCGTGTATGAGACCCCTGGTTTATACATAGCACAAAGCAAAAAAAAAAACTTATTATGCAGTGTTGTTTCATTTTAAATTTCAAAATTTTTTTGTGGCTCCCATTGTTATCTTTAATTTGTGAAACTGGTCAAAATGGCTCTTTGACTGGTAAAGGTCGCCAACCTCTGGTCTAATATAACACAAAGCTAAGATGTTGGCGTTTTTTTGTTCAGATACTTTAGCATTTATCAGCAGTTCTAGTTTCTGTCACGCCTCCCCCCTTAGGGACAGAAACATCAAAGGGCCACTGCTTCACCATGGTTTATAGGATATCCATCCATTTTCTACCGTTTGTCCCGTTCAGGGTCGCGGGGGGTGCTCGAGCCTATCTCAGCTGCATTCGGGCGGAAGGCAGGGCCAACATGATATGCTTTATTAATCCCACGATGGGGAAGTGATGTGGTTGCAGTGCAGATACAAAGAGTCCACACAAATAAGGTTACAACATCACCAAAGGACACAAATAACATAAAAGACATTAAAAAGGAGCAAAAAGCTGATGCAATCAGCTGTCATTTCTGCATATCTAGCTGCTCAGTGGCCTTGTGGTTAGAGCAGACCTGGGCAAATTAAGGCCCGGGGGCCACACGCGGCCCGCCGGACATTCCCAAATAATTTTTTGAGATCTTTAAAGGGGAACATTATCACCAGACCTATGTAAGCGTCAATATATACCTTGATGTGGCAGAAAAAAGACCATATATTTTTTTAACCGATTTCCGAACTCTAAATGGGTGAATTTTGGCGAATTAAACGCCTTTCTAATATTCGCTCTCGGAGCGATGACGTCACAACGTGGCGTCACATCGGGAAGCAATCCGCCATTTTCTCAAACACCGAGTCAAATCAGCTCTGTTATTTTCCGTTCTTTCGACTGTCTTCCGTACCTTGGAGACATCATGCCTCGTCGGTGTGTTTTCGGAGGGTGTAACAACACGAACAGGGACAGATTCAAGTTGCACCAGTGGCCCAAAGATGCGAAAGTGGCAAGAAATTGGACGTTTGTTCCGCACACTTTACCGACGAAAGCTATGCTACGACAGAGATGGCAAGAATGTGTGGATATCCTGCGACACTCAAAGCAGATGCATTTCCAACGATAAAGTCAAAGAAATCTGCCGCCAGACCCCCATTGAATCTGCCGGAGTGTGTGAGCAATTCAGGGACAAAGGACCTCGGCAGCACGGCAAGCAATGGCGGCAGTTTGTTCCCGCAGACGAGCGAGATAAACCCCCCTGGATGTCTTGGCTCACACCGTCCCGAAGATGATCAAGAGAAGAATATCGACCCTAGCTTCCCTGGTCTGCTGACATGAGGGTATGTCTACAGAATATATTAATTGATGAAAATTGGGCTGTCTGCACTCTCAAAGTGCATGTTGTTGCCAAATGTATTTCATATGCTGTAAACCTAGTTCATAGTTGTTAGTTTCCTTTAATGCCAAACAAACACATACCAATCGTTGGTTAGAAGGCGATCGCCGAATTCGTCCTCGCTTTCTCCCGTGTCGCTGGCTGTCGTGTCGTTTTCATCGGTTTCGCTTGCATACGGTTCAAACCGATATGGCTCAATAGCTTCAGTTTCTTCTTCAATTTCGTTTTCGCTACCTGCCTCCACACTACAACCATCCGTTTCAATACATGCGTAATCTGTTGAATCGCTTAAACCGCTGAAATCCGAGTCTGAATCCGAGCTAATGTCGCTATACCTTGCTGTTCTATGCGCCATGTTTGTTTGTGTTGGCATCACTATGTGATGTCACAGGAAAATGGACGGGTGTTTATAACGATGGTTAAAATCAGGCACTTTGAAGCTTTTTTTAGGGATATTGCGTGATGGGTAAAATTTTGAAAAAAAATTTGAAAAATATAATAAGCCACTGGGAACTGATTTTTAATGGTTTTAACAATTCTGAAATTGTGATAATGTTCCCCTTTAAGATGTAAAGTGTAGCTGCCATTATGATGTGCGGTGATGTTTTCTAATGACCGTAAGTCTTCAACTATACAAAGTATTTCAATGGTTAGAATCTGCACTTTTGGATGTTATACCAGTTACTATGGTAATCGAATTAGTTACTTCCATCCATCCATCCATTTTCTACCGCTTATTCCCTTTGGGGTCGCGGGGGGCGCTGGAGCCTATCTCAGTTATATGGTAATCAAATTAGTTACTACGGTTGTCTAATGAGTTACTATGGTAATCTACGTCACAGCAGCTCAGATGAGGCACCAAGCAGTGTGGGCGGGAAGCGTTTCCACAGACGCGGAAGGAGATTTTCACAACAAAGTTCTAAAGCTTAGTGATGTATCAGATTGTAGGTGGGTTTATTTTGTACCCTTTGCGTTCATATTTCACTCATTGTTGCATTTTTGATTGTAAAATATGTCGATTGTAAAATATGTCGATCGAAAAGGGGTATTTTGTCAATATTCAGTGTTTTATCGTTTATAGAAACATGTAAAATTCCATTAGGTTTTTTTAAGGTGGTCTGTCATAACGTTTTTAGCATTCAATCAGACATTATTATGAGGTTTTGTATTAGTGCTTCTAAAAATAGATATACCGGCCCCCAGACACATTTTTTCTCTAAATGTGGCCCCCGAGTCAAAATAATTGCCCAGGCTTGGGTTAGAGTGTCCGCCCTGAGATCGGTAGGTGGTGAGTTCAAACCCCGGCCGAGTCATACCAAAGACTATAAAAATGGGGCCCGTTACCTCCCTGCTTGGCACTCAGCATCAAGAGTTGGAATTGGGGGATAAATCACCAAAATGATTCCCAGGGTGCGGCCGCCGCTGCTGCTCACTGCTCCCCTCACCTCCCATGGGTCAAATGCAGAGGTTAATTTCACCGCACCTAGTGTGTGTGTCAATCATTGAGACTGATCCGTCTCCGCTCGAGATGGTCCCCTGCTGGCCCCACTATGGACTGGACTCTCACTATTATGTTAGATCTACTATGGACTCAACTTTCACAATATTATGTCAGACCCACTCGACGTCCATTGCATCCGGTCTCCCCTAGAGGGAGGGGGGTCACCCACATCTGCGGTCCTCTCCAAGGTTTCATAGTCATTCACATCGACGTCCCATTGGGGTTGTGAGTTTTTCCTCGCCCTTATGTGGGCTCTGTGCCGCGGATGTCGTTGTTGCTTGTGCAGTCCTTTGAGACACTTGTCATTTAGGGCTATAAAGATAAACATTGATTGATTGATTGACTTTTAACTTTTTAACTTTAAAAGTAAAACACAACTAAAAAACTCAAAGTGTACCATAAATAAATCAAATTGCCCACATACGATTGCATCAAGCATAAACAACAAAAGAAAACAGGTTGGGTCTATCAAAAAAAAATAGAGATGTCCGATAATATCGGCCTGCCGATAAATGCGTTAAAATGTTGTATCGGAAATTATCGGTATCGGTTTTTTTATTATTGATATCGTTTTGTTTTTTTTCGTTTGTTTTTTGTTTTTTTATTTACTGTATTTTCCGCGCCCTGGGTTATAAGCCGCGCCTTCAATGAACGGCATATTTCAAAACTTTGTCCACCTATAAGCCGTGTTGTAAGCCGCATCTAACTGCGCTAAAGGAATGTCAAAAAGACAGTCAAATAGGTCAGTCAAACTTTAATAATATATTAAAACCAGCGTGATGTGGGCGCGCATGGAGTCGTATATCAACATGGACAGAGCTGCGTGAAAAAAGCCACCCGGCCTCTTCGCGTAAACTTAAACTTACCTTAACCACTCGCTCATCTTTTCTTCATCCATCCCTTCGAGTTAGCTTTTATGATGACGCCGGCTGGAAAGGTCTCTTTTGGCAAGGTCTTCCTTTTGAATATCACCATGGGTGGAAGTTTCTGGCCATTAGCATGGCAAGCTAGAACCACAGTGAAGGATGACTTCTCATTCCCTGTGGTGCGAATATTCACCGTACGTGCTCCCGTTGTATCCACAGTGCGGTTCACAGGAATATCAGTTGCTGTGAAATAGTAATCCGTGTGCGGATGGAGAGATTGCGTCTTTTCATGAACCGGATCCCTGTCGTTTAGTAGGAGCCATTTTGTGGTCTTTACAGATGTAAACACACAAAGGAAATGAAACGTACGGTAATATCCGCGCGCTTTTTCTTCTTCTACGCGGGTGGGTGGTTGCTTACAGTAGAAGAAGAAGCGCTTCCTGTTCTATGGGGGCGGGTGCTTACCTTGGCGGTTGCTTGCGTAGAAGAAGAAGCGCTTCCTGTTCTACCGGGAAAAAAGATGGCGGCTGTTTACCGTAGTTGCGAGATCGAAACTTTATGAAAATGAATCGTAATATTAATCCATATATAAAGCGCACCGGGTTATAAGGCGCACTGTCAGCTTTTGAGAAAATTTGTGGTTTTTAGGTGCGCCTTATAGTGCGGAAAATACGGTAATCAACATAAAAAACACAAGATACACTTACAATTATTATTTATTTCTTTTTCATTTTATTTTTATTGACATCCAGCATCAGACATTCCTATCCATTACATCATATTCACATCAATCATATATCTATTGTCTGCCCTAAGTGTCATATTTTTGTTTATATCCCACCCATACCACTCACCCCCGCCCCCCCAAAAAAAAGGCTTTCGGCCATACACTTACAATTAGTGCACCAACCCAAAAAACCTTCCTCCCCCATTCACACTCATTCGCATAAAAAAGTTGTTTCTTTCTGTTATTAATATTCTGGTTCCTACATTATATATCAATATATATCAATACAGTCTGCAAGGGATACAGTCCGTAAGCACACATGATTGTGCGTGCTGCTGGTCCACTAATAGTACTAACCTTTAACAGTTAATTTTACTCACTTTCATTAATTACTAGTTTTTATGTAACTGTTTTTATATTGTTTTACTTTCTTTTTTATTCAAGAAAATGGTTTTAATTTATTTCTTATTTTATTAACTTTTTTTTAAATTACCTTCACTCAATCAATCAATGTTTATTTATATAGCCCTAAATCACAAGTGTCTCAAAGGGCTGCACAAGCCACAACGACATCCTCGGTACAAAGCCCACATAAGGGCAAGGAAAAACTCACCCCAGTGGGACGTCGATGTGAATGACTATGAGAAACCTTGGAGAGGACCGCATATGTGTGTAACCCCCTCCCCCGCCCCTAGGGGAGACCAAATGCAATGAATGTCGAGTGGGTCTGACATAATATTGTGAGAGTCTAGTCCATAGTGGATCCAACATAATAGTAAGAGTCCAGTCCATAGTGGGGCCAGCAGGACACCATCCCGAGCGGAGACGGGTCAGCAGCGCAGAGATGTTCCCAGCCGATGCACAGGCGAGCGGTCCACCCCGGGTCCCGGCTCTGGACAGCCAGCCCTTCATCCATGGCCACCGGACCTGTGCCCCCCGCCCTCCACAAGGAAGAGGGGAGCAGAGGAGAAAAGAAAAGAAACGGCAGATCAACTGGTCTAAAGGCGGGTCTATTTAAAGGCTAGAGTATACAAATGAGTTTTAAGATGGGACTTAAATGCTTCTACTGAGGTAGCATCTCTAATTGTTACCGGGAGGGCATTCCATAGTACTGGAGCCCCAATAGAAAACGCTCTATAGCCCGCAGACTTTTTTTGGGCTCTGGGAATCACTAATAAGCCGGAGTTCTTTGAACGCAGATTTCTTGCCGGGACATATGGTACAATGCAATCGACAAGATAGGACGGAGCTAGAAATTGTAGTATTTTATACGTAAGTAGTAAAACCTTAAAGTCACATCTTAAGTGCACAGGAAGCCAGTGCAGGTGAGCCAGTATAGGCGTAATATGATCAAACTTTCTTGTTCTTGTCAAAAGTCTGGCAGCCGCATTTTGTACCAACTGTAATCTTTTAATAACCTTATCTTCACCATACCTGGTTGTCCAAATTAGGCATAATAATGTGTTAATTCCACGATTGCATACCGTATTTTCCGCACTATTAGCCGCACCTAAAAACCACAAATTTACTCAAAAGCTGACAGTGCGGCTTATAACCCGATGCGCTTTATATATGGATTAATATTAAGATTCATTTTCATAAAGTTTCGGTCTCGCAACTACGGTAAACAGCCGCCATCTTTTTTCCCCGTAGAAGAGGAAGTGCTTCTTCTTCTACGCAAGCAACCGCCAAGGTAAGCACCCGCCCCCATAGAACAGGAAGCGCTTCTTCTTCTACTGTAAGCAACCACCCGCCCGCGTAGAAGAAGAAGAAGGGCGCGGATATTACGTTTCATTTCCTTTGTGTGTTTACATCTGTAAAGACCACAAAATGGCGACAGGTTTCCGGTTCATGAAAAGACGCAATCTCTCCATCCGCACACGGACTACTATTTCACAGCAACTGCCTAAAGACTTTCAAGAAAAGCTGGCTACTTTCCGTGCATATTGTAAAAACAAGATAGCTGAAAAAAAGATCCGGCCAGAGAACATTATCAACATGGACGAGGTTCCACTGACTTTTGATATTCCTGTGAACCGCACTGTGGATACAACGGGAGCACGTACGGTGAATATTCGCACCACAGGGAATGAGAAGTCATCCTTCACTGTGGTTCTAGCTTGCCATGCTAATGGCCAGAAACTTCCACCCATGGTGATATTCAAAAGGAAGACCTTGCCAAAAGAGACCTTTCCAGCCGGCGTCATCATAAAAGCTAACTCGAAGGGATGGATGGATGAAGAAAAGATGAGCGAGTGGTTAAGGGAAGTTTACGCGAAGAGGCCGGGTGGCTTTTTTCACGCAGCTCCGTCCATGTTGATATACGACTCCATGCGCGCCCACATCACGCTGGTTTTTAATATATTATTAAAGTTTGACTGACCTATCTGACTGTTTTTTTGACATTCCTTTAGCGCAGTTAGATGCGGCTTACAACACGGGGCGGCTTATAGGTGGACAAAGTTTTGAAATATGCCGTTCATTGAAGGCGCGGCTTATAACCCAGGGCGCCTTATGGTGCGGAAAATACGGTATATTGGTTGATATCGGTATCGGCTGATATCGGTATCGGTAATTAAATAGTTGGACAATATCGGAATATCGGCAAAAAGCCATTATCGGACATCCCTAAAAAAAAATCCTCCAAAGTCTATTTATGGAAACTGGGGACACTTGCACAACTTTGTCATTTTTAAAAACAACTTTTGTGTTGGGGTAAAAAAAAAAAAAAAGAGGCTGCTCTCAGGTTTCACCCAAGAGAGGGTGAGCTTACACAGTAGTGGTTGCAATGTCGGCTCTTTTAAGGGAGTAGGCTCTTTTGACTCGGCTCCAGGAAAAAAAAAGTCCGGCTTTCATGACTCATCAGATTTCAACCAAAATACGTGTAAAATGTATATTTTTGGTATTTATTTTCTACTTTTCATTTTCTCCAAGGCAGCACACATGTTGACCAATAAGTGCGACTCGGGACATCGGTAAAGAAAAGAAACGGCTCGTTCACATTCAAGAGCGGTTTTCAAGGGTGGTGTCGTTCGCGAACGACCCACGACTGAGCCAGGAGCCCGCGGGAGCCACAAGGACTCCTCTGGAGCAGCAGAGCCCGGCACAAGGGGGGCCGCGACGGACTGCATGGACTCGGGACTGAAGGCAAGCCTGCGGCGCTAATTAGGACAACCTGGTGGAGCAATTAAGTGTTCGGAGCCGAGGCGCGCGGTCGGGAGCGCACAAGGTGGGTGTTTTGTGGCGCGACGTACACTTTTTTTGCCTTTTAGTTGAGTATTGAAGCTTTTTTATCGGGGGGGGGAAGAAAGTTGTCGGGTATGAGTGTGTCGAGTGGAGCTTGGTAAGTGGCCAATGTTGGAGGTTTCAAGCTAGCAGTCGTTTCTTTCGTAAGTCATCTTTGCCTTCACTTCATTGTGGAATGCGCCTGTTTTTTTTTTGTTTGTTTTTTTGGTTTAACCACCAAAGTGTTGGCCCGGCAATGCTCATCAGTCTTTGGTTTAGTTCGCTCCGCTCAAGCCTCCTCCAGAGTGCCCACTGGACGCTGGCTTGGCCGACGTTGTGGCGCACGGCGCGGACACAATGTGGCCTCCATGTCTGCTCCTTGAACCCTAAAATACTAACTTTCTGCTTCGGGTTAGCCAAGAATGTTAGAAGGACTCCACTGTGTCTGGATGCTTTTTTTGCACAGACTCCCCCCCTCAAAGCTTGCTCCACTTGATTCACCACAGTGGGTGCACTGCAAAAAGTCAGTGTTCAAAAACAAGGGGGAAAAAAATACAAAAATGAGGGGTATTTTATTTGAACTAAGGAAAATTATCTGCCAATAGAACAAGAACATTTGGCTTGTCAAGACTTTCCAAAACAAGTAAAACTAGAGCGCAATTTTGAGATTTGGGGTTAGGTTTTTTTATTAGATCGCAATTTTTGCCAGTCCTGATGTGTGTGTTCAGTTTGGTGAGTTTTGAACAGAGGTGGGTAGAGTAGCCAGAAATTGTACTCAAGAGTACTGTTACTTTAGAGATTTATTACTCAAGTAAAAGTAAGGAGTAGTCACCCAAATATTTACTTGAGTAAAAGTAAAAAGTATGTTGTGAAAAAACTACTCAAGTACTGAGTAACTGATGAGTAACATACACACACATATCATATATATATATATATATATATATATATATATATATATTAGAGATGCGCGGATAGGCAATTTATCTCATCCGCAACCGCGTCAGAAAATCGTCAACCATCCGCCATCCACCCGATGTAACGTTTGATCAGAACTGCACCCGCCCGCCATCCGCCCGTTGTTATATATCTAATATTAATAAAAAAATTAAAAAAAGGGTGAAAACTACGCGAATTGCACCTTGTGCAGACAAAATTTTTCGATCGGACACGGAGGAATTAGCGATGTAAAAGACCACGTTGGGACAAAAAAACACAAGTCTAATGCCGTTGCTAGCGATACAAGTGGAAAACTTTCAACGTTTTTCGTCGCCCAAACAGATTCTTTGGATGTGATAAATGCCGAAGTTTTATTTACGGAGGCAATAATTGAGCATGGACTTCCAATCGCACTGGCTGATCACATGGGACAGTTAATAATGTAATGCAACCTTTAAAAATCATTACGCGGTGATCGCGATCCCAAAAATAAACTTTTCTTGCATGATAATGTCGAGAAAAATTCGCTTTATATTACTATAGAGTCCTTTTAACGAATGAGTTTGATGGTTTATCACAAACCTTAAATGAAATTCCATGGCCACTGTCCTGCTCTCTATATCAACCAGGGTGAGCCCCACCCCTTTCGTGAGCGCACTGAGCGCGGAGTGACCCCTTTTACGCGCCCCCGGCAACAGGGGTGGCAAGCAGGTAAGCTGCGCGCGCGGAGTGACCCATGTTACGAGCCCCCGGCCACGGGGGAGGCGGGCAGGTAAGCTGCTTACCTGCTGCGCGTGACGCCGGCCGCGGCGAAAGCGGACGAGGCGGGGTGTCGGTGCGGTGGGCGCGGTAGTGACCCTGGACGTGCGTCGGGCCCTTCTCGCGGATCGCCTCAGCTACGGCTCCCGGTGGGGCCCTCTCGGGGGAAGGGGCCTCGGTCCCGGACCCCGGCGAGGCGTCCCTTCTCCGCTCCGTAAAAGTGTCCATCTCTTTTCTTTTTTTTTCTTCTGTTGTGGCATATGCAGCAGGTGCCTGCTCGTTTTTCGTATGTGGGTAACAACATTTAACTATGTATATATATTTCCCAATTGGTTTAACTGCCACCCGCAAAAAAAAAAAAAAAAAAAAAAAAAATATCTAATTAATCCGCCCGACCCGACCCGCGAGCGGATAAAATCTTATTTTTTTTAATTTCATCCGCCCGATCCGCGGATAATCCGCGGACTCCGCGGTTGTGTCCGCAAACCGCGCGTCTCTAATATATATATATATATATATATATATATATATATATATATATATATATATATATATATATATATATATATATATATATATATATATATATATATATATATATATATATATATATATATATATATGTATGTGTGGGGAAAAAAAATCACAAGACTATTTCATCTCTACAGGCCTGTTTCATGAGGGGGGTACCCTCAATCGTCAGGAGATTTTAATGGGAGCATTCGCATACCATGGTTTATATAGGGCACAGAGTGGGTGGGTACAGGCTGGCCTAGGGGCGTGGTGATTGGTTCATGTGTTACCTAGGAGGTGTTTCCGTCTATGGCGGCATGTTGTTACAATTTCGCTGCGCTTGTTGAGGGATGACAGGTCTGGACGGTAGATAATAAACAGTTTCTCTTTCAAGCATAGGTTGCATCTTTTATTACCACTATTGTAAGGTGTGCTGGATGCAAGAATTTGCCATGTTATTGAATATTCAACATTATTGTCTTTGAGGTCCCAAATGTGTTTGCTGAGTTCTGTGGTATTTCGCAGGTTTTTGTTCCTGAAAGAAGCCTTGTGGTTGTTCCATCTGGTTTTGAATTCACCCTCGGTTAATCCTACATATGTGTTGGATGTGTTAATGTCCTTGCGTATTACCTTAGATTGGTAGACAACTGATGTTTGTAAGCATCCCCCGTTGAGGGGGCAATCAGGTTTCTTTCGACAGTTACATGCTTTGTTGGTTTTGGAGTCGTTCTGACTGGGGGTCGACGGCTCATTTGCAATTGTTTTGTTGTGGTTTGAGATGATTTGTCGTATATTGTTCATGCAGCTGTAGCTCAATTTGATGTTGTTCTTGTTGAATACTTTTCTTAGGTTGTTGTCTTTGGGAAAGTGTTTGTCAATCAGGTTGAGGAATTTGTGTCCAATGTTCGTTGAGACGTTTTTGCTGTATGGGGGGTTGTACCAGATGATGCCGTTTCGTTTTCTGTTCTTTTTTGGCTGGTTTCCTGGCGTGGGTTCATAGGTGAGGGTGAAATTGTATCCGCTTTCATCAAGGGCTTTTTGGTACGGGGGGGTTGCTTGGTCAAATTCGGCTTTGCTAGATGACAGCATCGATAGCCTTTTATTGATTCCGGTAGGTATTCTTTTCGTGGTGGTGGGTATATATATATATATATATATACACATACATTGATATATACAGTATATAATTTATATTTATTTATTTTGCCGTTTTTGTTTACATGTTAAAGGTGTTTTAATGAATATACATGCATGTTTAACACATATAGATTCCTTTCTTTCATGAAGACAAGAATATAAGTTGGTGTATTACCTGATTCTGATGACTTGCATTGATTGTAATCAGACAGTAGTGCTGGTAACGTCCACGTTTTCAAATGCAGGAGAAAAAAAGTTCCTCCTTTCTGTCTAATACCACATGAAAGTGGTTGGTTTTTGGTATCTTATTCGTCCAGCTTCCATATTCGTTTTCACACACTTTACAAGAAATACATTAGCGGCAAATTCCGTAGCTTGCTAGCTTGTTTGCGCTGGCTTTCGGAGACTCTTATTTTGAAAGCGCAGGCGCGATGGAGCTGCACTTTTATTGTGAAGACAGGAACTGTGCAGTCAGTCTTTAGGCTTGTGACGGGATGTACGTTTGAAATAAAAAAGTGTCTTTTTTCCTTCACACTTTTGATTGATTGATTGAAACTTGTATTAGTAGATTGCACAGTACAGTACATATTCCGTACAATTGACCACTAAATGGTAACACCCCAATAAGTTTTTCAACTTGTTTAAGTCAGGTCATGTGACCGCCTGGCTCTGTTTGATTGGTCCAATGTCACCAGTGACTGCATCTGATTGGTGGAACGGAGTCAAACGTCACCAGTGACTGCATTTTATTGGTGGAACGGAGTGAAACGTCACCAGTAAGGCAGGCACTTTGAAGGTCTGTCTGACAGACCAAAACAAACAAAGCGTGCATTAACAGATCGATAAAAATTAGTAGCGAGTAGCGAGCTGAATGTAGATAAAAGTAGCGGAGTAAAAGTAGCGTTTCTTCCCTATAAATATACTCAAGTAAAAGTAAAAGTAAGTTGCATTAAAACTACTCTTAGAAGTACAATTTATCCCAAAAGTTACTCAAGTAGATGTAACGGAGTAAATGTAGCGCGTTACTACCCACCTCTGGTTTTGAAGCATGTTAAGGGGGTCAAATTACAGCCAGGCATGTGATTTTTCCTTCCAAAGTCGGAATTCCGTCTTTTTTAATCTTGGGGGAAGAAAAAAAAAAGATCTCCCGTTTTTCCGTTTTTTTTTTTCCGACCCTAAATCAAGATTCGAGACGTAGTTTATATTACGCCGTAGTCGATTGGTCGATATGTTCCTTGTGACCAATCAGGACATCTGTTATGAATGATGACGTTAATAACGTCATCATTCATAATGGTTATTACCGCCATTTTCCATATGTAAACGATGTCGGTTCTCGACAGAAAGGACGCTTTACGAGTAAAATAAATTGATAAACATGTCAAAAATAAGTTTCGATGGGACTGGACGGAGCCGAGTGTGAAGCGACTGGGATGAGAATCAGCACCTCCAAGTCCGAGTCCATGGTTCTCGCCCGGAAAAGGGTGGAGTGCCATCTCCGGGTTGGGGAGGAGACCCTGCCCCAAGTGGAGGAGTTCAAGTACCTCGGAGTCTTGTTCACGAGTGAGGGAAGAGTGGATCGTGAGATCGCTTGGCGGATCGGTGCGGCGTCTTCAGTAATGCGGACGCTGTATCGTTCCGTTGTGGTGAAGAAGGAGCTGAGCCGGAAGGCAAAGCTCTCAATTTACCGGTCGATCTACGTTCCCATACTTACTTATGGTCATGAGCTTTGGGTTATGACCGAAAGGACAAGATCACGGGTACAGGCGGCCGAAATGAGTTTCCTCCGCCGGGTGGCAGGGCTCTCCCTTAGAGATAGGGTGAGAAGCTCTGCCATCCGGGGGGAGCTCAAAGTCAAGCCACTGCTCCTCCACATCGAGAGGAGCCAGATGAGGGGGTTCGGGCATCTGGTCAGGATGCCACCCGAACGCCTCCCACGGGAGGTGTTTAGGGCACGTCCAACCGGTAGGAGGCCACGGGGAAGACCCAGGACACGTTGGGAAGACTATGTCTCCCGGCTGGCCTGGGAACGCCTCGGGATCCCCCGGGAGGAGCTGGACAAAGTGGCTGGGGAGAGGAAAGTCTGGGCTTCCCTGCTTAGGCTGCTGCCCCCGCGACCCGACCTCGGATAAGTGCAAGAAGATGGATCGATGGATGGATGGGACTGGATGGAAAGGGAAATCACTGATACTGTTGAGAAGAAGGAAGTTACGACTTTGTTCGGTAATTTTATTCGGAAAATTGATCGTCCCGGAAAGGTTTTGTGCACGTGGTGTCATGATAATATTGACTATGGATCACGAGGTTTCAAGGATTTGGAAGTACATGCGAAACGCCAAAAACATATGAAACAACTTGAAGCAAGGTATGTTCTATTTATGTTTTCATGTCTTTAAACACTAAAATATTGTCTTCAAATGGTGCTGTCTTTGTTAATTTTAGCATGTTAAATTGGTGAAAAACCAGGAGCTTCGGGGGGCGTTGCCTGGACCTGGCTGGGGGCCTTCTCCCCCAGACCCCCGGAAATTTTTTCAGTCTTTTTCATTGTGGTCAAATCACATGCCTGTACAGCTCAAAAAGGCAAAAGTGACTGTTTTTAGTAAATTTTTGTCTTGAAGGGGGAATTGGCAACTTCCTGTTGATTTTTGCCCGAGGATGCAAAATAATGAAATCTAGGTCTAAGTCAGACCTACATAGAGGTTTTTGTTTCATGTCTCTCCGACCTTCCTAGTGGGAGTTACAGGCAGTTAAGTTTTTTTTCCCTAGGGGGCGCTAGAGCGCAATTTTGAGTTTTGAGATTTGTTTTTTTTATTAAAAGGCAATTTTCGCCAGTCCTGATGTGTGGGTCAAATATAGTGAGTTTTGAAGCATGTTAAGTGGGTCAAATTACAGCTCAAAGTGGTGGCGGAAGAATAATAAAGAATAATAATAATAATAAAGAATAAAACATTACAGATTCAATAGGGTCCTCTGTCTCATTGTAAAAGGACTCCCGTTGGGAGTCCTTTTACAATGGGCCTTGCGGGCCCTAATTAAAGCTGCAAGCAGCGATGGACGGGACTGACTTTGACGGCACATACAATCCAAACCGGAGCAGTAATTAAAACTCTTTCGTCAACTTTTAATCAGAAGGGTTCAATCTCTCTCCTGTGCTAATTTGAAGCCGACACAACAAACGCGCTCAGAGGAGATAGTTTGAAAAAAGGTGACCGGTTTTTACAAAACTTTTGTTTTAAAGGGGGAATTGCAAATTTCCTGTTGATTTTTGCTGGGGGTTGTCAATATATGAAATGTAGGTTTAAGTGAGACCTACATAGAGGTTTTTGTTTCATGTTTCTAAGACATTCCTACTGGAAGTTACAGGCAGTTTTGTCTGTTTTCTTCCTAGGGAGCGCTAGAGCGCAATTTTGAGTTTTGGGGGTTTTTTTTTTTATTAGATCGCAATTTTTGCCAGTCCTGATGTGTGTGTTCAGTTTGGTGAGTTTTGAAGCATGTTAAGGGGGTCAAATTACAGCTCAAGCTGTAAACTTTTGTTCTGAAGGGGGAATTGCCAACTGCCTGTTGATTTTTGCTGAAGGATGTCAAAAAAATGAAATCTAGGTCTAAGTCAGACCTACATAGAGGTTTTTGTTTCATGTCTCTACGACATTCCTACCGGACGTTACAAGCAGTTTTGTCTGTTTTTTCCTAGGGGGCGCTAGAGCGCAATTTTGAGTTTTGGGGTTTGGTTTTATTATTAAATGGCAATTTTCGCTAGTCCTGATGTGTGTGTCAAATATGGTGAGTTTTGAAGCATGTTAAGGAGGTCAAATTACAGCTCAAATAGGCGGCCGGTATAATAATAATAAAACCTTACAATTTCAATAGGGTCCTCTGTCCCAAAGGGACATTGCGGTCCCTAATTATCTAACCTCAATGAACCCAAAAATACCTTAAAATAAGTATATTTTCACTAATAACAAGTGCACTTTTCTTGGTAGAAAAAAAAAAAGAGACCTTTTTGCTCAATATGTTGAAAAATATTCTTAAATGAAGTAAATGCTAGTGCCATTATCTTAACATAATGATATGCGCTCGGCATTACATTTCTTTAAGCCAGCAAATTTATGCTAAAAACTAGTTTATTAATCTTAATGGAAAGGCAACAAGGCAACCGCTTGTTACTCTCGGGGTCTACGAGCTGCTCAGGCAAATCATATTGTCTTAAAATGCATTTTTCCATGGATAACATGACATCATCGCGCCAAGTGCGTGCTCTTTTAGTCAATTAGTGCGCATATATACGGCCCCCGGCCAAAAAATGTTTAATTGTAATTTTGCAGAATTTATTTTTCTGTTCAAAATTGTTTGAAATGTCACATGTTAAATGTTTAAATATTAACTGTCAGTTTACTGTACTGTGCCAACTGTACTACTATATGAGTACATATGTTTTATTGTTTCATTGAAAATAAAACAGCAAAGTCCATTTGGCTGTCATCTGTTTTAATTATGAGACACAATTGTGTCAAAGTCATGATTTTTTTTTTTCATGCTTAAAATAAGAAATTATTACTTTAAAAAAGTAGTTTTATACTTGTGAGTGTTGATGACACAGCTTTGCAACAGTTGATATTCTAGTTTCAAGCATGTTTCACTCAATATAGGTCATCAAATCTCAGCAACAAGCTGTAATATCTTACTGACATCATTTAGGACCAAAACACTTAAAACAAGTAAAACACTCTAACATAAAATCTGCTTAGTGAGAAGAATTATCTTATCAGACATAAAATAAGCAAATATCACCCTTATTTGAGATATTTAATCTTACTTAGATTTCAGTTTTTGCAGTGTGATGCAGATCTGCATTATTGTTAACTGCTGGCAGGTGACCATGAATAGTCTGAGTGGTTTTGGTAGTGCCATTCCTAGCTTTAAATAGCACCCTAGGCAAGACCTTTTTAGTGCAACTGCACTTTTTTGTTTTGTTTGCCTATCATTTAAAATCCTTAAGACCAGCGTGCAATTTTTGTTTCTTTTTTGCATTCTAACTTGTAACTGTGTACAGCTCTGGTAATGGGTACATTCGCACCCACCTGCACAAATGTACAAACCCCGTTTCCATATGAGTTGGGAAATTGTGTTAGATGTAAATATAAACAAAATACAATGATTTGCAAATCCTTTTCAACCCATATTCAGTTGAATGCACTACAAAGACAAGATATTTGATGTTCAAACTCATAAACTTTATTTTTTTTTTTGCGAATAATAATGAACTTAGAATTTCATGGCTGCAACACGTGCCAAAGTAGTTGGGAAAGGGCATGTTCACCACTGTGTTACATGGCCTTTCCTTTTAACAACACTCAGTAAACGTTTGGGAACTGAGGAGACACATTTTTTAAGCTTCTCAGGTGGAATTATTTCCCATTCTTGCTTGATGTACAGCTTAAGTTGTTCAACAGTCCGGGGGTCTCCGTTGTGGTATTTTAGGCTTCATCATGCGCCACACATTTTCAATGGGAGACAGGTCTGGACTACAGGCAGGCCAGTCTAGTACCCACACTCTTTTACTATGAAGCCACGTTGATGTAACACGTGGCTTGGCATTGTCTTGCTGAAATAAGCAGGGGCGTCCATGGTAACGTTGCTTGGATGGCAACATATGTTGCTCCAAAACCTGTATGTACCTTTCAGCATTAATGGCGCCTTCACAGATGTGTAAGTTACCCATGTCTTGGGCACTAATACACCCCCATACCATCACAGATGCTGGCTTTTACACTTTGCGCCTATAACAATCCGGATGGTTCTTTTCCTTTTTGGTCCGGAGAACACGACGTCCACAGTTTCCAAAAACAATTTGAAATGTGGACTCATCAGACCACAGAACACTTTTCCACTTTGTATCAGTCCATCTTAGATGAGCTCAGGCCCAGCGAAGCCGACGGCGTTTCTGGGTGTTGTTGATAAATGGCTTTGTATAATAGAGTTTTAACTTGCACTTACAGATGTAGTGACCAACTGTAGTTACTGACAGTGAGTTTCTGAAGTGTTCCTGAGCCCATGTGGTGATATCCTTTACACACTGATGTCGCTTGTTGTTGCAGTACCGCCTGAGGGATCGAAGGTCACGGGCTTAGCTGCTTACGTGCAGTGATTTCTCCAGATTCTCTGAACCCTTTGATGATATTACGGACCGTAGATGGTGAAATCCCTAAATTCCTTGTAATAGCTGGTTGAGAAAGGTTTTTCTTAAACTGTTCAACAATTTGCTCACGCATTTGTTGACAAAGTGGTGACCCTCGCCCCATCCTTGTTTGTGAATGACTAAGCATTTCATGGAATCTACTTTTATACCCAATCATGGCACCCACCTGTTCCCAATTTGCCTGTTCACCTGTGGGATGTTCCAAATAAGTGTTTGATGAGCATTCCTCAACTTTATCAGTATTTATTGCCACCTTTACCAACTTTTTTGTCACGTGTTGCTGGCATAAAATTCTAAAGTTAATGATTATTTGGAAAAAAAAAATGTTTATCAGTTTGCACATCAAATATGTTGTCTTTGTAGCATATTCAACTGAATTTGGGTTGAAAATAATTTGCAAATCATTGTATTCCGTTTATATTTACATCTAACACAATTTCCCAACTCATATGGAAACGGGGTTTGTACTTCAAAATGTAAGAATCAAAATAAATATGACTTTTTTTTTTGTTTACTAGGGCATGCATATATAATATGCATTAGTTTGACCATTTAAAATCAACGATAATAACAAGGAGATGCTTGGAATTAGCATAAAAATGCCCCAAAAACTTGGAAAAACGCGATTCATAGCCTTACTTTTTGGTGTATATTTCTTTTATATTTTGATTAATCATCATATTTATGCATTACTAAATTTAAATAGGCATTGATAAATCTTCAAGCTGTGTGTATTTGATTTCAGTTTGCTTTTGACATCTTATTAGGGACCACAATGTCCCTTTGGGACAGAGGACCCTATTGTTTTTGTAAGGTTTTATTATTATTATTCCGCCGCCTCTTTGAGCTGTAATTTGACCCCCTTAACATGCTTCAAAACTCACCATATTTGACACACACATCAGGACTGGCGAAAATTGCAATCTTATCAAAAAACCAAACCCCAAAACTCAAAATTGCGCTCTAGCGCCCCCTAGGAAAAAACACAGACAAAACTGCTTGTAACTTCCGGTAGGAATGTCGTAGAGACATGAAACAAAAACCTCTATGTAGGTCTGATTTAGACCTAGATTTCATACATTGACATCCTTCAGCAAAAATAAACAGGAAGTTGGCAATTCCCCCTTCAAAACAGAAGTTGACTAAAAACAGTCTTTTTTTGCCTCTTTGAGCTGTAATTTGACCCCCTAACATGCTTCAAAACTGGACACACACATCAGGACTGGCAAAAATTGCGATCTAATAAAAAACCCAACCCCAAAACTCAAAATTGCGCTCTAGCGCCCCCTAGGAAGAAAACACAGACACAACTGCTTCTAGGAAGAAAACTCAGACAAAACTGCATGTAACTTCCAGTAGGAATGTCTTAGAGACATGAAACAAAAACCTCTATGTAGGTCTCACTTAGACCTACATTTCATATATTGACAACCCCCAGCAAAAATCAACAGGAAGTTTGCAATTCCCCCTTCAAAACAAAAGTTTTGTAAAAACCAGTCACCTTTTTTCAAACATGATCTCCTCTGAGCGCGTTTGTCGTGTCGGCATCAAACTAGCACAGGAGAGAGATTGAACCCTTCTGATTAAAAGTTGACCAAAGAGTTTTAATTACTGCTCCGGTTTGGATTTTATGTGCCGTCAAAGTCGGTCCCGTCTATCGCTGCTTGCAGCTTTAATTTAGAATTGTAGTTGATACTTTTACAACCTTGTGTTGCGCTCATGATGGCGTAACCAAACTAGATTTCATTTGATGATCTTATTTTGAATATTTATTCTGTTTTTTACATTTAGTATATTTAAATATTCATTTATAAACATTGAATACATTTCAAATATCAATAAAATGCAATTGCTTTCATCTTATAGCGTAATGTTTAGTTACACCAAGTCATGAGCGTAACACTAAGCTTCATCACTTTGACTTTTAATATCTCTAATTCTAGTGGTGGTTGATGCTTTTTTCTTTTTGGAACATGTATTATACATACAATACAATAAAGTCCCATATAAAATTATGTTTCTAGCAATATTTTAATTTTGCCTTTGAAAGTAACACTCCAATGTCCATTAGTGGAGCTGTACACAACTAGATCAGTGTTTTTCAACCTTTTTTTTGAGCCAAGGCACATTTTTTGCATTGAAAAAATCCGGAGGCACGCCACTAGCAGAAATCATTAAGAAACGAAAGCCAGTTGACCGTAAAAAGTCGTTGTTGCAATTGTTGGATATGACTTTAAACCACACCTGGGCAAATTAAGGCCCGGGGGCCACATGCGGCCCGTTAAGCTTTTCAATCTGGCCCGCCGGACATTCCCGAATATTTTTTTTAGATCTTTAAGATGGAAAGTGTATCTGCCATTATGATGTGCACTCATGTTTTCAAATTACCATAAGTCTTGAACTATACAAAGTATTTCAATGGTTGGAATTTGCACTTTTGCATGATATTTTAGTGACTAGTGTTGTCCTGATACCAATATTATTTTGATACTTTTCGATACTTTTCTAAATAAAGGGGACCAGAAAAAATTGCATTATTGGCTTTATTTTAACAAAAAATCTTAGGGTGTGGCGGACCGGTACTTTTCAGAGGCGGTATGGTACCGAATATGATTAATTAGTATCGCGGTACTATACTAATACCCGTATACCGTACAACCCTACTAGTTATTATTATGGTAATCTACGTCACAGCAGGTCAAATGAGGCACCAAGCAGTGTGGGTGGGGAGCGTTTCCACAGAGTGTTTCCAGAGCAGCCAGCCTGAAATGTGGGTGTCAGGGACCGTTCTGCCGTGGAAGGAGATTTTTACAAGAAAGTTCTAAAGCTTAGTGATATCACATGTATCAGATTGTAGGTTTTTTGTTTTTTTTACCCTTCACGTGCATATTTCGCTATGTTTGTTGCATTTTTGTTGCATTTGGCTTGACTGTAAAATATGTCGATTGAGAGGGGGTGTGACGTTCATATGTTCTCAATATTCAGGGTTTTATCGTTCATAGAATTTTTAAAAATTCCATTCCGCTTTTAAGGCGGTCTGTCACAATATTTTTAGCATAAAACAGACTTTAGTGTGAGGTTTTGTATTAGTTTTCCTAAAAATAGATATACCGGCCCCCAGACACATTTGTTTCTCTAAATTTGGCCCCCGAGTCAAAATAATTGCCCAGGCCTGTTATAAAGGAACTGCACTTTTTTTGTTTTGTTTGCCTATCATTTAAAATCCTTAAGACCATAGGCAGAGTAATGGTGTAATACTCTTCCATATCAGTAGGTGGCAGCAGGTAGCTAATTGCTTTGTAGATGTCGGGAACATGGTTTGTCGTGATCACAATATGCAGACGGCAGCGTGCAGGTAAAAAGGTATCTAACGCTTAAACCAAAAATAAACAAAAGGTGAGTGCCCCTAAGAAAACGCATCGAAGCTTAGGGTTGGCTATGCCGAACGAAACTAAAATTGAACTGGCTGCAAAGTAAACAAAAACAGAATGCTGGACGACAGCAAAGACTTACAGCATGTGGAGCAGACGACGTCCACAAAGTACATCCGTATATGACAATTAACAATGTCCACACAAAGAAGGATAAAAACAACTTAAATAGTCTTGATTGCTAAAACAAAGCAGGTGCGAGGAAAAGCGGTCAAGGAAGACACGGAACTGATGCACGAAAAGCCACCAAAATAGGAGCGCAAGTCAAGAACTAAAACACTACACACAGGAAAACACCAAACACCTCAAAATAAGTCACGGCGTGATGTGACAGGTCGTGACGGTACACCTACTTTGAGACAAGAGCTATAGTGATGCATGGTTGGTTGTGGTTTGAATTCATATCCAACAATTGCGAGAACAACTTTTTACTGTCAATATCGGCTGCTGAGTTTCATTTTGTAACGTTTTCTGCTCGAGGTGTGCCTCGGGACTTTTTCAATGAATAAAATGTGCCTTGGCTCAAAAAAGGTTGCAAAACACTGATCTAACCTGTAACTAGATGAGGCAATTCCTGAAGGAATTGCGTGTGAATGCTCCAATGCTAAAGTTGAACTGAAATGCTGACAGAATGTAGAATGAATGTAAGAATAGTTTGAATGTTGGAATGGTTTGAATGTTGAAGAGTTTGAATTTCCAGGAAAATCTGAATTTGGTTTGGAACTTGGGAAAGTGTTAGTTTGAATGTCCTGGATGAGTGGAATGTGTTAATGTTTTGAATAGGTTGAAAAATGTGGGAATTGTGCAACTTGGAATGTCCCAATGGGGACTTCCTGGAAATTTCAGAATTTTGGGAAAAGCGGGATTTTTTTGAAAATGATTTTGGCGCATGAATGTCCTGAATGAGATGAATTGGTTGGTGCGGTAATTGTTTAAATCGGTCAAGAAATGTTGAAGTTGTAACATGTTGAATTGAGAAATTGTATTACGGAATTTCGGGAAAACCGGGAATTGTTCCACGTTTTGACTGAAAAAATCGCGACGTTTTGACTGAAAAAATCGCGACGTTTTGACTGAAAAAAATCGCGACGTTTTGACTGAAAAAATCGCGACATTTTGACTGAAAAAATCGCGACGGTTCGACTGAAAAAATCGCGACGGTTCGACTGAAAAAATCGCGACGGTTCGACTGAAAAAATCGCGACCGTTTTGACTGAAAAAATCGCGACCGTTTGACAGAAAAAATCCCGACCGTTTGACAGAAAAAATCCCGACCGTTTGACAGAAAAAAATTTGACTTTTGACAGAAAAAAAAATCCCGATTTTTTTGACAGAAAAATATCCCGACTTTTTGACAGAAAAAAATTCCAGAAGTGAGAAATTGTATTATGGAATTTCGGGAAAACCAGGAATTTTTCCAGTTCAAAAAACAACTTAGTTTTTTGTCCTAATTAAGAAGAATTGTTGACGGTGGAACGGTTGAAAAGTGTGGGATGAGTAGTCGTCAGAAACATTTTTAGTTTCTCTTCCCACTCCATGCAAAGAATCAACCGTGAGACGAAAAGATGGCGCAACCAAACATGATAGTTGATGCTATTACCTGATTGGCGGTTCGCGTGTCACTTCCACTGATCAGTGATCACTTCCTTTCTTAAACAGAAAAAATTCAGAAGTTTTGACAGAAAAAATTCAGACGTTTTGACAGAAAAAATTCAGACGTTTTGACAGAAAATAATCAGACGTTTTGACAGAAGAAAATCAGACGTTTTGACAGAAAAAATTCTGACGTTTTGACAGAAAAAATTCTGACGTTTTGACAGAAAAAATTCTGACGTTTTGACAGAAAAAATTCTGACGTTTGACAGAAACAGACCCGACGTTTTGACAGAAACAATCCCGACGTTTTGACAGAAACAATCCCGACGTTTTGACAGAAACAATCCCGACGTTTTGACAGAAACAATCCCGACGTTTTGACAGAAACAATCCAGACGTTTTGACAGAAACAGACCCGACGTTTTGACAGAAACAATCCCGACGTTTTGACAGAAACAGACCCGACGTTTTGACAGAAACAGACCCGACGTTTTGACAGAAACAGTCCCGACGTTTTGACAGAAACAGTCCCGACGTTTTGACAGAAACAGTCCCGACGTTTTGACAGAAACAGTCCCGACGTTTTGACAGAAACAGTCCCGACCCTATGAAAGAGAAAAATCCCGACGTTTTGACTGAAAAAATCCCGACGTTTTGACTGAAAAAATCCCGACGTTTTGACTGAAAAAATCCCGACCCTATGAAAGAGAAAAATCCTGACCGTTTGACAGAAAAAATCCTGACCGTTTGACAGAAAAAATCCTGACCGTTTGACAGAAAAAATCCTGACCGTTTGACAGAAAAAATCCTGACCGTTTGACAGAAAAAATCCCGACCGTTTGACAGGAAAAAAACGTGACTTTTTGACAAAAAAAAACGTGACTTTTTGACAAAAAAAACGTGACTTTTTGACAAAAAAAACGTGACTTTTTGACAGAAAAAAACGTGACTTTTTGACAGAAAAAAACGTGACTTTGTGACAGAAAAAAACGTGACTTTTTGACAAAAAAACCGTGACTTTTTGACAAAAAAAACGTGACTTTTTGACAAAAAAAACGTGACTTTTTGACAAAAAAAATGTGACTTTTTGACAAAAAAAATGTGCCTTTGACAAAAAAAAATTTGACTTTTTGACAAAAAAAGCGAGACTTTTTGACAGAAAAAAAATCCCGATTTTTTGACAGAAAAAAAATCCCGACTTTTTGACAGGGAAAAATCCCAAATTTTATATATAATTTAATTGGTACTGTAGACGCCGATGCATTAAAAAACACATTCTGACCATTTTCTTTCACCCAAGATAAGAACTTAATGCAAATTATATGTACCAGGTGGTCTCAGGGGGTTAACTTGAGGGGGAAGCAGATATTTAACAGTTTGTTAACAAGGATGGGCGCAAATGTTTCACCTCGGTGAGCTTTGTTTGTGGCTGCAGAGAGAAGCTCCCAAGCGCAAAGAATCCACCTCGGCAGTAGGAACATGTGATGCTTGCACGGAAGTCGACTCAAAGTTTCTAGCTGAGAAAAGCACTTCTACACTTTTCAATTAATGGTGACTAATGTTACTGTGGAAGAATGAAAACAATCTTCCACTGTAAAACTCCAAAAGCTTGGAAAAAGTCTTCCAACTTGAGACAGCCGAGTTAACTGCAAAGAGGGCACAGACTCCATATTGTGTTCTATTTCCACTGCCACGTGTCGCGATGCTTTGGTCCATGTAGCTTTTTCAAGGAGAAACGTTTGCCCTCCACTTCCAAAAGTGCTTATTTTTGTGAGAATTAGCGGTCAAACAAAGGCTGCGGCCTCTGCAACCTTTTAATTTGACTTCCTGCCCGGCCTGAGAATCCCATAACAGAGTTGAGTAATGAAACGGTGCAAGTGGTGTTTAAAGGGGTAGTCGCCTCGTTGCATGTCTGCTAATGTGATGCTGGTTGGAGCATGTTGATCACAGACCCCTGCAGATGTTCAAGTTCTAAAACTGCTGACAGTGTTTTATCTCAGCTGTGCTGGTTTTTTAAAGGGCATAATTGTAGGGTGAAAACAGATGTCACTCTGCAGCTGTATTTGCTACTGTCTCCTATAATGGTCAAAGTGATGTTTTCCCAAACACATGTTTTTTCCAAAGACCAGGACCAGGATGCTTTATTTAAAACTTTTGAAAGTGACCTCCGAGAGCCAGAGTAATTTACCGGACGGATTAGATTGGTTCATGTTTTTTTTTACAACTGAGAAGTGTTCTTGGCAAAAATGCAGTACATTAGTTAAACCTGCATGATGTATTACAGGATTTGGAGCAATAGGTCTAAAACACATCGAGCTCCAGAATCCTGGATTTGTTTAGAATTTGATCCCCTCCCAAATTGTATTCCCAAAGGCACGACTGTCAGCGGTTATCATACTAATTGTACAACCAAATGCAGTTCTACGTTCCACTGTATTTAAAAAGCAGACTCACTCTGGGGACAAAGAATTCTGTCCGAAACAGGAAATAGCAGTGTGGTTAAGGTCCTCATGGCTGTTCCTTCATTTATTTTTGTCCTACCTTCTTCTTTGTCTCTCCTCCTGGAAGATTTTTGGAAACCTCAAAATCCTTTGAACATGGATTTCTGTTAGTAATACATTCCAAACGGTCAGACGAAATCATACAGAAACCGAAGCAATGTTTCCCATAAGAAACAATCTAAAGCCTAAATCCTAAACATTACCACAAATGTATAGAAAATAATTAGTTTCACAAGCAGAACATTATTGGAAATATAAATAAGTGCTGAATGTTAAGGATGAATAAACATTTAACATCACATTTACCTTTTGATTGAAACTTCTTGTTGTCAATGAGTGCAGAGAGAGAAGGGGAGAACCACACAGACGGCAGTTTTGTTTTAATACTATGGCATATTTCTTGAATTCAAGCGTTTTTCATATTCTATAATGTGCAACTTTATTTTGCTCTATGGTGGCATATTTTGCAGGCATACTTGATAAAATAAGCAAAAACGAGATGACACGCGGGTAAATAGATTAGATTGTTGAGCGAATTGTTTGGCCTCACGATAACAAACAGCATACAAAAACGAGGGCACAATTTTGGCAAAATTATTTGACAAAAACTGAATCATGCGAAAAGTGGCCCACCTCGGGCATTCGTTTAGTTGGTCAGAGATTGTCGAGAGCGACACTAATCAAGTTTTTTGACGTCTTTCAGAGTCCAGTTCCACCCTTCTAAAAGGATTATTTTCATCTCAAAGAGCAAAATAAAGATTGTTAGCTTTACATAACTAGCTATACATATACAGTTGCAATCAAAAGTGTACATACGCTTGTAAAGAGCATAATGTCATGGCTGTCTTGAGTTTCCAATAATTTCTACAACTTTTATTTTTTTGTGATAGAGTGATTGGAGCACATACTTGTTTGTTACAAAAAACATTCATGAAGTTTGGTTATTTTATGAATTTATTATGAGTCTACTGAAAATGTGAGCAAATCTGCTGGGTCAAAAGTATACATACAGCAATGTTAATATTTGCTTACATGTCCCTTGGCAAGTTTCACTGCAATAAGGTGTTTTTGGTAGCCATCCACAAACGTCTGGCAAGCATCTGGTTGAATATTTGACCACTCCTCTTGACAAAATTGGTTCAGTTCAGCTAAATTAGTTGGTTTTCTGACATGGACTTGTTTCTTCAGCATTGTCCACACGTTCAAGTCAGGACTTTGGGAAGGCCATTCTAAAACCTTAATTCTAGCCTGATTTAGCCATTCCTTTACCACTTTTGATGTGTGTTTGGGGTCATTGTCCTGTTGGAACACCCAACTGCGCCCAGCACCCAACCTTTGGGTTGATGATTTTAGGTTGTCCTGAAGAATTTGGAGGTAATCCTCCTTTTTCATTGTCCCATTTACTCTCTGTAAAGCACCAGTTCCATTGGCAGCAAAACAGGCCCAGAGCATATTAATACCACCACCATGCTTGACGGTAGGCTGGTGTTCCTGGAATTAAAGGCCTAACCTTTTCTTCTCCAAATATTTTGCTGGGTATTGTGGCCGAACAGCTCAATTTTTGTTTCATCTGACCACAGAACTTTCCTCCAGAAGGTTGTATCTTTGTCCATGTGTTGTCTGATGAAACGCCTTCATCACACACTGGCTAGACAACAACTCACTGTACGCTGGCATTGATCAGGCATCATTCTGCCGTTTGCAGCTTGTGCAAAACGCGGCTGCCCGTCTCCTCACCAGCACCAAAAAACGCGAGCACATCACCCCAGTCCTGGCCTCACTTTACTGGCTCCCTGTCCGTCACCGCATTGATTTTAAATTACTTTTAATTGTTTTTAAATCCCTAAATGGTCTGGCCCCACAATACCTGACCGAGCTTCTGCATCATCATACCTCGTCTAGAGCCCTAAGGTCAGCTGACCAACCGCTGTTGGCGGTCCCCAGTGCCAAGCTAAAGACCAGAGGGGACAGAGCCTTTTCCGTTGCCGCCCCTAAGCTCTGGAACAGCCTTTCCCTCCACATTAGGTCAGCCCAGAGCCTGGGGGTCTTCAAAACCCTTCTTAAAACCTACCTCTTCTCGCTGGCCTTTGACCTGAGCTGAGTCCGCCCACTAGGCCACCATTTCTAGTCCCCACCCTCTTCGTTTTACTTTTTTTTTTTTTTTTCAATTTGTCGCACTTTTTCTTATTTTTATTTTGCAATTTTTACTTTTTATTCAAACCCTTTTACCGTATTGCTTTTGCACTATCTTGTTTAGCTCATTCATTGTTTTTGTTTTTTTTTGCTCTATGCTTTTTAACTCGTAAAGCACTTTGGTCCAATTTAAAAATTGTTGTAACCGTGCTATATAAATAAAGTTGCCTTGCCATGCTCAAACGGAATACTCAACATCCTAAGTTTTTTTTTAAATTTATTTTAAGGACAAACATTCTAGAGTGCTTTAAAGGGGAACATTATCACAATTTCAGAATTGTTAAAACCATTAAAAATCAGTTCCCAGTGGCTTATTATATTTTTCGAAGTTTTTTTCAAAATTTTACCCATCACGCAATATCCCTAAAAAAAGCTTCAAAGTGCCTGATTTTAACCACCCGTCCATTTTCCTGTGACGTCACATAGTGATGCCAACACAAACAAACATGGCGGAAAGAACAGCAAGCTATAGCGACATTAGCTCGGATTCAGACTCGGATTTCAGCGGCTTAAGCGATTCAACAGATTACGAATGTATTGAAACGGATGGTTGTAGTGTGGAGGCAGGTAGCGAAAACGAAATTGAAGAAGAAACTGAAGCTATTGAGCCATATCGGTTTGAACCGTATGCAAGCGAAACCGACGAAAACGACACGACAGCCAGCGACACGGGAGAAAGTGAGGACGAATTCGGCGATCGCCTTCTAACCAAAGATTGGTATGTGTTTGTTTGGCATTAAAGGAAACTAACAACTATGAACTAGGTTTAAAGCATATGAAATACATTTGGCAACAACATGCACTTTGAGAGTGCAGACAGCCCAATTTTCATCAATTAATATATTCTGTAGACATACCCTCATGTCAGCAGGCCAGGGAAGCTAGGGTCGATATTCTTCTCTTGATCATCTTCGGGACGGTGTGAGCCAAGACATCCAGGGGGGTTTAGCTCGCTCGTCTGCGGGAACAAACTGCCGCCATTGCTTGCCGTGCTACCGAGGCCCTTTGTCCCTGAATTGCTCACACACTCCGGCAGATTCAATGGGGGTCTGGCGGCAGATTTCTTTGACTTTATCGTTGGAAATGCATCTGCTTTGAGTGTCGCAGGATATCCACACATTCTTGCCATCTCTGTCGTAGCATAGCTTTCGTCGGTAAAGTGTGCGGAACAAACGTCCAATTTCTTGCCACTTTCGCATCTTTGGGCCACTGGTGCAACTTGAATCCGTCCCTGTTCGTGTTGTTACACCCTCCGACAACACACCGACGAGGCATGATGTCTCCAAGGTACGGAAAACAGTCGAAAAAACGGAAAATAACAGAGCTGATTTGACTCGGTGTTTGAGAAAATGGCGGATTGCTTCCCGATGCGACGTCACGTTGTGACGTCATCGCTCCGAGAGTGAATATTAGAAAGGCGTTTAATTCGCCAAAATTCACCCATTTGGAGTTCGGAAATCGGTTAAAAAAATATATGGTCTTTTTTCTGCAACATCAAGGTATATATTGACGCTTACATAGGTCTGGTGATAATGTTCCCCTTTAAACAGTTGACAGTCAACATTGTTTTTTTAAACATGTCCTGACCATGAGGTGGCGCCTTTCAGAAGAGCAACTTCAGTCACACTTTGCATCACAACGTTCTAATTGACGTCTTCTCTCTGCAAAAGTCTGTTTAGCTCCCCGGTCACCTTGGCACCATGAGTTGGAGCTTTCTGACTCGTCTGCTGGATGAGATCTCCAACCACTCTACCTTTGTGGGGAAGATCTGGCTGACGGTGCTCATCATCTTCCGCATCGTGCTGACAGCAGTGGGCGGGGAAACTATCTACTACGACGAGCAGAGCAAGTTTGTCTGCAACACGCAGCAGCCGGGGTGTGAGAATGTTTGTTACGATGCCTTTGCGCCGCTCTCACACGTCCGATTCTGGATCTTTCAGGTGAGCGTCGGGTGACATGTTTAGGAGCTTAAATGAAGCGTGCCACTAATAAAGCATGTCTGCCGCAGGTGATCATGATCACTACTCCCACGATCATGTACCTGGGCTTCGCCATGCACAAGATTGCCCGCATGGAAGACTCTGACTACCGACCGCTACGTAACCGCAAGAAGAAAATGCCCATCATCAACCGTGGGGCGGTTCGGGACTACGAGGAGGCGGAGGACAATGGCGAGGAAGACCCCATGGTCGCAGAAGAGATCGAATTGGAGAAGCCAGACAAAGCAGAGAAAAGTAGTTTGCCATTGTTTTCATTTTCAGCATTCTTATTCTATAAAATGATTGCATTTTAACGTTGGATTGTAAAGGTAAGGGTTTAAAAACTTAAGCTATGGAAGAGAAGCACTTCTACACTGTGTTTGGTCAAATGAACAAGGATTGCATCAGATGAATATTTGCTGTGATATTATGTAGTAGATCCTGGCTTGCATTCCAAGGCCTCCTTGCAAAATAATTGACGCACACATGACGAGAAAAGCTTCTCTGCCAGGACCTATCACCTAAAAGTAGAGATGTCCGATAATGGCTTTTTTGCCGATATTGTCCAACTCTTAATTACCGATTCCGATATCAACCGATACCGATATATACGGTCGTGGAATTAACACATTATTATGCCTAATTTTGTTGTGATTCCCCGCTGGATGCATTAAACAATGTAACTTTACCATGAATTGATTTACGTGGACCCCGACTTAAACAAGTTGAAAAACTCATTCGGGTGTTACCATTTAGTGGTCAATTGTACGGAATATGTACTGTACTGTGCAATCTACTAATACAAGTTTCCATCAGTCAATCAAAAACAAGGTTTTCCAAAATAAGAGAACAACTTCAACTCCAGTTATGGAAAAAAGTGCCAACATGGCACTGCCATATTTATTATTGAAGTCACAAAGTGCATTATTTTTTTTAACATGCCTCAAAACAGCAGCTTGGAATTTGGGACATGCTTTCCCTGAGATAATCCTGATACTCAGTACAACTATGGGAAATACTATACTTTGACTTTCACAAAGTGCATTATTTTATTTTATTTTTTTAAACATACTTCAAAACAACAGCTACAAAAACAATGAAGGCACACAGCTTCAGTCCAGAGTATACTAGAGCATATGTGGGTAACCCCCCTCCCCTAGAGGGGGGGGGGTTACCCACATATGCGGTCCTCTCCAAGGTTTCTCATAGTCATTCACATCGACGTCCCACTGGGGTGAGTTTTTCCTTGCCCGTATGTGGGCTTTGTACCGAGGATGTCGTTGTGGCTTGTGCAGCCCTTTGAGACACTTGTGATTTAGGGCTATATAAATAAAGATTGATTGATTGATTGATTGATTGAGCATACTTGCCAACCTTGAGACCGCTCGTTAATCAACCATCGAGCTGGCTTACTTGTCGCCTCCGTTCGCTCTGAGCCACAACGTTGACGGCTGTTTACTTTGTTGCTAATCATATTTACAATCCAAACTCTTAGTTCTGAACCACTTGTAGGTCTATAGTATTTATTCGTAGCCAGCGATGTGACATATTGTAAACAAAGGTTAACAACACCAGAAGTGTATTACCCGAGGGGGCGTGGCTACAAGATCGTTGCCAAATGGGAAATGTTTTTCTGAGTTCTTTGCATGCATGTTGTAGAAGTTGACATTACATTTTCAATGATAGACGGATAGTACTTTATTGATTCCTCCAGGAGAGTTCCCTCAGGAAAATTAAAATTCCAGCAGCATTTAAAATTTAAAAAGTAAATAATAGGGGTATAAATGGAAACAAAATAGAAAAATATTACAATAAAAATAAAAAACAACAATGAGAATAAAAATATAACAGTAAAATAAGAATATAACAAGAGAAACTAGGCAGTAGTGACCATGTTATGAAAAAGTATTGCACTGTTATTGTTTTGCATCCCCTGTCATCCTAGTACCCCTCTCCCCCCTCAGAGAGGAGTTGTACAGTCTAATGGCGTGTGGGACAAAGGAGTTTTTGAGTCTATTAGTCCTGCACTTGGGATGAAGCAGTCTAGAACTGAACAGGCTCCTCTGGCTACTGATAACAGTATGCAGAGGGTGACTGGCATCATCCAGGATGCTCACTAGTTTTTCCACAGTCCTCTTCTCTGCCACCGTCACCAGTGAGTCCAGTTTTATTCCCATCGTAGAACCGGCCCGCCTGATCAGTTTCTCCAGTCTGGAGCTGTCCTTCTTAGATGTAGTACAGAACACTGGCAACCACAGACTGGTAGTACATCCACAAGAGTTTTTTTTACAGATGTTGAAGGAGCGCAGCCTCCTCAGGAAGTACAGCCTTCTCTGTCCGTTAACAGTCTAATAACGTTAGTAAATTATCGACAAAAAAAATTAATTCTGTCGTGCATGACCATGGAACACGTAAGTGTCTAAAAGACAGCAAAAGAGGTTGGTAGATAAAAAATACCGTATTTTTCGGACTATAAGTCGTAGTTTTTTTCATAGTTTGGCCGGGGGTGCGACTTATACTCAGGAGCGTCTTATGTGTGAAATTATTAACACATTACTGTAAAATATCAAATAATATTCTTTAGCTCATTCACGTAAGAGACTAGACGTTTAAGATTTCATGGGATTTAGCGATTAGGAGTGACCGATTGTTTGGTAAACGTATAGCATGTTCTATATCTGGGGTCTCAAACTCAATTTACCTGGGGGTCACTGGATGCAGAAACTGGGTGAGGCTCGGCCGCAAGAAAAGATTTCTTTAAAAAAATCTAGCATGCACTTTTTAATGAATTCCATTTCTTTGAATGGCTTTCCCGCCCTAGCAACCATGTAGCTAGCTTTGACTGCTGCATCGCTCTTTTCGGTTGCTTTCTTGAAGAAATGTTGTTGCCTCAGTAGACTGGTTTTAGAATGTGCAAATTAGGCGGGGTTTGGAGGTAGCGGGGGTGTATATTGTAGCCCGGAAGAGTTAGGGCTACAAAGGATTCTGGGTATTTGTTCTGTTATGTTTATGTTGTGTTACGGTGCGGATGTTCTCCCGAAATGTGTTTGTCATTCTTGTTTGGTGTGGGTTCACGGTGTGGCGCATATTTGTAACAGTGTTAAAGTTGTTTGTACGGCCACCCTCAGTGTGACCTGTATGGCTGTTGATCAAGTATGTCTTGCAGTCACTTACGGGCTGTAGAGGACGCTAAAGGCAGTGCCATCACGGCACGCCCTCAATATTGTCGAGAGCCATATACCACACCGTGATTGGTAGATTCCTTCAGCTCTGCACACAACGCTGTCAAGCGCCATTCATTTAAAACTCGCGGGCCGCACTAACATCAAACTTTCATATCAAGGTGGGGGCCGCAAAATAAAGTCTCGCGGGCCACGTGTCTGAGACCCCTGTTCTATATGTTATAGTTATTTGAATGACTCTTACCATAATATGTTACGTTAACATACCAGTTGGTTATTTATGCCTCATATAACGTACACTTATTCAGCCTGTTGTTCACTATTCTTTATTTGTTTTAAATTGCCTTTCAAATGTCTATTCTTGGTGTTGGCTTTTATCAAATACATTTCCCCAAAAAATGCGACTTATACTTTTTTCCCTTCTTTATTATGCATTTTTGGCCGGTGCGACTTATACTCCGAAGCGATTTATACTCCGAAAAATACGGTAAATCTAAAGTTAAAGTATAGTGTATAAATGCAATGGCAGGAAATGTAGTCTCGATTTTCAACATTTTCTTTCGGGGTTTGTGTGCACAAGACATCGACACAATGTTGATTATACGTACATGTACTGACTTTGAAACAACGATGCAAAATAGTTTAATTTGTAAATTGACACATAACGTTAACATTGGTTCCACGTTGTTGGTTGGGAAATGACCAAATTTCAATAATCAAATCAACGTCACACTGCAAAAAGTCAGTGTTCAAAAACAAGAAAAAATAATAATACAAAAATTAGGGTTATTTTACTTGAACTAAGCAACATTATCTGCCAATAGAACAAGAAAATTCGGCTTGTCAAGACTTTCCAAAACAAGTAAAATTAGCTAACCTCAATGAACCCAAAAATACTTTAAAATAAGTATATTTTCAAAAATAACATGTGCACTTTTCTTGGTAGAAAAAAAAAATTGACCTTTTTGCTCAATATGTTGAAAAATATTCTTAAATAAGTAAATGCTAGTGCCATTATCTTGACTCGGCATCATGATTTTTTTTTCATGCTTGAAGTAATAAATGATTACTAAAGTAGTTTTATACTTGTGAGTGTTGATGACACAGCTTTGCTACAGTTGATATTCTAGATTCAAGCATGTTTTACTCAATATAGGTCATCAAATATGTAATATCTTACTGAGATCATTTAGGACCAAAACCCTTAAAACAAGTAAAACACTCTAACATAAAATCTGCTTAGTGAGAAGAATGATCTTATCAGACAGAAAATAAGCAAATATCACCCTTGTTTGAGATATTTAATCTTACTTAGATTTCAGTTTTTGCAGTGCACAACCTGACGTTGAATAAGCGTTGTCAAAAAGCATGTTGTTTTAACATATTTGTTGTAGAATATTGGTTGGAAAATGACCAAAATTCAATGGTCAGAACTCAACATTGATTAAATGTCGTCAAAAAGAATGTTCCAATGTTAGGTTTGAGTCGCTCGTCGTCAGGACCTAATACAACAAGTTTTAAATGTTGTTTTAATGTCTTGTGTATGCTGGGGGGCAGCACTTTGTGCTGATACATGTTTCCTTTTTGCAATTGTACTCACATTCTTGTAAGTTACAGTATACCTGTTAGAGTACATTCTGCTGGATTCACAGCTGCAGCACTTCTTTGGCCTGCAGTTAGAGACAAAAATCTCTAAAGATGTACTTTTTGAAGCAGAAAAAAATGTGTCTTGATATGCGGGGGAATGCAAAACTGCGACTAGGCGGGGCTCTACTGCAATGATAACGTCTGTATTTTACCTTGGCAAGTGTGTAAATTCCATTTTGGAGTCTAAAAACAACAATTTGTCTTTCCACTTTCAAGCTTCGGGAGAGAAGAAGCACGACGGACGGCGTCGCATCTTGCGAGACGGCCTCATGAAAGTCTACATATGCCAGCTGGTGTGGCGCTCCATATTCGAAGTGAGCTTCCTCTGTGGCCAGTACGTCCTGTACGGCTTCGAGGTGATCCCCTCGTATGTGTGCACCCGCTCGCCCTGCCCGCACACCGTGGACTGCTTCGTGTCTCGGCCCACGGAGAAAACCATCTTCCTGCTGGTCATGTACGTGGTGTCCTTCCTCTGCCTGGTCCTGACCGTTTTTGAAATCGTCCACTTGGGCATCGGCGGCGTCCGCGACAACTTCCGCAGGCGCAGCGCCCTCCGGTCAGTCGCGCTCTCCTCCTCGCATGCCTTAGCCTCAGCGCCGCCCGGATATCACGCCGCCATGAAAAAGGGAGAAAAAGTCGGGCTGAGGAACTCGCCAGCGGGCGATTCTGGTATGGACAGTTTCGGTGACGAGGCCAACTCATCCCGGGACCTGGAGCGGTTGCGCAGGCACTTGAAGCTGGCACAGCAGCACCTGGACCAGGCCTACCACACGGAGGAGGGAAACCCCTCACGCAGCAGCAGTCCGGAGGTCCACACTGCAGCACAAACGCCGGCTGAGCAGAACCGCCTCAATTTTGCCCAAGAAAAGCACCAAGAGGCGAGCGAAAAAGGTAATCACCTTCTGTACACCAAAGAGTGGGTTTGTCTGGCTATCTGAAACTTCTTTTCAACACTTGTTAGGCCTTTTCTCCAACAGTAAATTAAAGGGGAACATTATCACCAGACCTATGTAAGCGTCAATATATACCTTGATGTTGCAGAAAAAAAAGACCATATATTTTTTTAACCGATTTCCGAACTCTAAATGGGTGAATTTTGGCGAATTAAACGCCTTTCTAATATTCGCTCTCGGAGCGATGACGTGACGTCACATCGGGAAGCAATGCGCCATTTTCTCAAACACCGAGTCAAATCAGCTCTGTTATTTTCCGTTTTTTCGACTGTTTTCCGTACCTTGGAGACATCATGCCTCGTCGGTGTGTTGTCAGAGGGTGTAACAACACCAACAGGGACGGATTCAAGTTGCACCAGTGGCCCAAAGATGCGAAAGTGGCAAGAAATTTGTTGTTCCGCACACTTTACCGACGAAAGCTATGCTACGACAGAGATGGCAAGAATGTGTGGATATCCTGCGACACTCAAAGCAGATGCATTTCCAACGATAAAGTCAAAGAAATCTGCCGCCAGACCCCCATTGAATCTGCCGGAGTGTGTGAGCAATTCAGGGACAAAGGACCTCGGTAGCACGGCAAGCAATGGTGGCAGTTTGTTCCCGCAGACGAGCGAGCTAAACCCCCTATCGACCCTAGCTTCCCTGGCCTGCTGACATCAACTCCAAAACTGGACAGATCAGCTTTCAGGAAAAGAGCGCGGATGAGGGTATGTCTACAGAATAATTTAATTGATGAAAATTGGGCTGTCTGCACTCTCAAAGTGCATGTTGTTGCCAAATGTATTTCATATGCTGTAAACCTAGTTCATAGTTGTTAGTTTCCTTTAATGCCAAACAAACACATACCAATCGTTGGTTAGAAGGCGATCGCCGAATTCGTCCTCGCTTTCTCCCGTGTCGCTGGCTGTCGTGTCGTTTTCGTCGGTTTCGCTTGCATACGGTTCAAACCGATATGGCTCAATAACTTCAGTTTCTTCTTCAATTTCATTTTCGCTACCTGCCTCCACACTACAACCATCCGTTTCAATACATTCGTAATCTGTTGAATCGCTTAAGCCGCTGAAATCCGAGTCTAAATCCGAGCTAATATCGCTATAGCTTGCTGTTCTTTCCGCCATGTTTGTTTGTGTTGGCTTCACTATGTGACGTCACAGGAAAATGGACGGGTGTATATAACGATGGTTAAAATCAGGCACTTTGAAGCATTTTTTAGGGATATTGCGTGATGGGTAAAATTTTGAAAAAAACTTCGAAAAATATAATAAGCCACTGGGAACTGATTTTTAATGGTTTTAACCCTTCTGAAATTGTGATAATGTTCCCCTTTAAGTGGGTTCCCGCAATAAGAACGCGATAACAGACTTTATCTATCCCACATTGGCGAAATTCCATGGTTGCTGCATGTGTGAAATTGTGAACAAGACAAAAAAATAAACGTGACTTAATATGAAACATTTAATGAAAGAGTAAAAAGTAATACAAATGAAGAAGGAAGGTAATACCGTATTTTTCTGAGTATAAGTCGCTCCGGAGTATAAGTCGCTCCGGCCGAAAATGCATAATAAAGAAGGAAGAAAACATATTAGTCGCATTTTTGGGGAAATTCATTTGATAAAACCCAACACCAAGAATAGACATATGAAAGGCAATTTAAAATAAATAAAGAATAGTGAACATCAGGCTGAATAAGTGTACGTTATATGAGGCATAAATAACCAACTGAGAACGTGCCTGGTATGTTAACGTAACATATTATGGTAAGAGTCATTCAAATAACTATAACATGCTGTAATAACTTGAAGTAAATAATGAAGATTAAAAACCAATTACAAATAAAAAATTCACCAAAAAATTAACTAAAAGCTTACCTTGTTTATATATATATATATATATATATATATATATATATATATATATATATATATATATATATATATGTATATATATATATGTATATATATATATAATGTTGTAAATTAAAAAAAACTTTATATATCCAGAAAGGGTGGTCTAGAAAGGCATTTTTTGGAGGTCTCAAGAAGGTAACAAATACGTGTGTGTGTGTGTGTGTGTGTGTGTGTGTGTGTGTGTGTGTGTGTGTGTTTTAAAAGTGCTCCCCCCTCTGGTCAACATATGAAATAACAAGTGTGTGTAAAAATTTGAAGTGCTCCCCCTCTGGTCAACATCTGTAATAAGTGTGTGTAAAAAAAATTGAAATGCGCCCCCTTTAGCCACGATTAATAAAAAAAATAAAAATAAAATAAAATAAAAAAATAATAAAAAATATATATATATAGATATATATATACATATTTATTTATATATATATATATATATATATATATATATATTTATATATATATATATATATATGTGTGTGTGTGTGTGTGTGTGTGTGTGTGTATATGTATATATATATATATATATATATATGTGTGTGGGAAAAAAATCACAAGACTACTTCATCTCTACAGGCCTGTTTCATGAGGGGTTCCCTCAATCATCAGGAGATTTTGATTGAGGGAACCCCTCATGAAACAGGCCTGTAGAGATGAAGTAGTCTTGTGATTTTTTTCCCACACATACATATATTGCGCTCTACTACGGTATCGAGCACTATTTTTTGGATAACCTTATTAAGACATATATATGTATGTATTTGTGTGTGTGTGTGTGTATATAATATATATATATATATATATATGTGTGTGTGTGTATGTATGTGTGTGTGTGTGTGTGTGTGTGTGTATATATATATATATATGTGTGTATATATATATATATATTTATATACACACCTATATATATAAAAATATATACACACACACACACATATATATATATATATATATATATATATATATATATATATATATATATATATATATATGTGTGTGTGTGTGTGTGTGTGTGTGTGTGTGTGTGTGTGTGTGTGTGTATAGAGACATACTGTAATAACTTGAAGTAAATAATGAAGATTAAAAACCAATTACAAACAAAAAATTCACCCCAAAAAAATGTGTGTTTGTGTGTGTGTGTGTTAGAGAAACCAACCTTGTTTTTGTTTTTTAAATGATTTTTGTCTTCTTTCCAGAAACACATACCTGAAGCTGCTTCCTGACCCAAACTTCTGTGCCGCCATTCCCACTGGCCTTTATCACACTAGATTGGGGAACATCTGGGAATGCAGTCTGACCACAGAGAGAGAAACAAAGTGCGTGTCTGAGGGGAAAACAAAAAAAAAAAGAGAAAGAAATGTGCCTTTCAGTATTGTGATGTCTGTTGAGAAGAATATGGTTCATCTTGAAAGGTGACTCCAAACTAACTGAGCGCACCCAAGGCAGAACGTGGTCGCGCTCGCCAGTTGTTGTTTATTTGGCCCACACATCCCAGTTGATTCCTCGTGGTGTTGTCTGAGCTGCCACCTCCTCTGATCACCTTCCTTTTTTTTACCAGACGAGGTTTGTTGAGGCTCATCAAGCTGTTTCTCTCTTCATTCCTCCATGTTTCTCCCAAAAGGCCACAATGTTTACCTGGGAAATGCTTGAATTTTTTACGGTGCAGAAATTCCCCCCAATTTTGTTGTTTTCAATTACAACACTTCTCCTTTTGCTTTAAGTGGGAGCTTTCCCCCCGCCAGAAGGACGCTCCTATAAATGATTCATCATCTCCAGTCTGGAAAAGTGGTTTTCTCTAAGCAGCTGCTAATCCTGCTCATCTGGGTGACAACTGCATCCTGCTCTAACACATTCCTCTTTGATGACACATCATTTTCCATCACTGGCACGCGTGGTCTGCCTTCATGCTCCAACACGGACGCTTCGTCTCCCGAGTGACAGAACTGACCGTTTGATCAGGTGAGCTGACGCTTTATGCCGCCTTCTCCGTCACTTTATAGATGTTTGGACTGGAAGACGGAGCCTGCTACATTGTTAATCATCTCACTTCTCTCTTTTTTTTGGTATTTCAGTTTTATAATACAACTCAGTTTTGGAAAGAAAAAAAAAATAACAGGCAATTTTTGTAGTGTTAAAATGTAGAGATTATTTTTTTTCTTGAGAGTTAATAAATATATTTGAAAAGAGTTAGATTTTGTTTGTGGTCTTGAATCGACACTTGACTAAACTCTCCATAATGTGGGCTTTGAACAAAAACGGTAACACTTTACTATGGGGAACACATGTTCACCATTGATTAGTTGCTTATGAACATGAAAATTAGTAACATATTGGCTCTTAATTAGTCATTAATTCCTATTAATGCCTTATGGTAACACTTTATTATGGGGAATATATTCACCATTAATTAGTTGCTTATTAACATGGAAATTAGTAAGAAAATTAGCTCTTAGTCATTATTAAGTACTTATTAATGCCTTATGGTGACACTTTACTATGGGGAACATATTCACCATTAATTAGTTGCTTATGAACATGAAAATTAGTAACATTGGCTCTTAATTAGTCATTAATTCCTATTAATGCCTTATGGTAACACTTTATTATGGGGAATATATTCACCATTAATTAGTTGCTTATTAACATGGAAATTAGTAAAAAAATTAGCTCTTAGTCATTATTAAGTACTTATTAATGCCTTATGGTGACACTTTACTATGGGGAACATATTCACCATTAATTAGTTGCTTATGAACATGAAAATTAGTAACATATTGGCTCTTAATTAGTCATTAATACCTATTAATGCCTTATGGTAACACTTTATTATGGGGAATATATCCACCATTAATTAGTTGCTTATTAACATGGAAATTAGTAACAAATTAGCTCTTAGTCATTATTAAGTACTTATTAATGCCTTATGGTAACACTTGAGTATGGGGAACACATATTCACCATTAATTAGTTGCTTATTAACATGCAAATGAGTTACATTTTGGCTCTTAATTAGTCATTCAGTACTTATTAATGCCTTATGGTAACACTTTAGTATGGGGAATATATTCACCATTAATTAGTTGCTTATTAACATGCAATTTAGTAACATATTGGCTCTTAATTAGTCATTAAGTACTTACTAATGCCTTATGTTAACACCTTAGTATGGAGAACATATTCACCATTAATTAGTTGCTTATGAACATGAAAATTAGTAACATATTGGCTCTTAATTAGTCATTAATTCCTATTAATGCCTTATGGTAACACTTTATTATGGGGAATATATTCACCATTAATTAGTTGCTTATTAACTTGGAAATTAGTAACATTTTAGCTCTTAGTCATTATTAAGTACTTATTAATGCCTTATGGTGACACTTTAGTATGGGGAACATATTCACCATTAATTAGTTGCTTATAAACATGCAATTTAGTAACATTGGCTCTTAGTCATTAAGTGCTTATTAATGCCTTATGGTAACACTTTAGTATGGGGAATATATTCACCATTAATTAGTTGCTTATAAACATGCAAATTAGTAACATATCGACTCTTAATTAGTCATTAAGTACTTATTAATGCCTTATGGTAACATTTTAGTATGGGGAAATATTCACCATTAATTAGTTTCTTATTAAAATGCAAATTAGTAACATATTGGCTCTTAATTAGTCATTAATTCCTATTAATGCCTCATGGTAACACTTTATTATGGGGAACATATTCACCATTAATTAGTTGCTTATTAACATGCAAATGAGTAACATTTTGGCTCTTAATTAGTCATTAAGTACTTATTAATGCCTTATGGTAACACTTGAGAATGGGGAACACATATTCACCATTAATTAGTTGCTTATTAACATGCAAATGAGTTACATTTTGGCTCTTAATTAGTCATTCAGTACTTATTAATGCCTTATGGTAACACTTTAGTATGGGGAATATATTCACCATTAATTAGTTGCTTATTAACATGCAATTTAGTAACATATTGGCTCTTAATTAGTCATTAAGTACTTATTAATGCCTTATGTTAACACCTTAGTATGGAGAACATATTCACCATTAATTAGTTGCTTATGAACATGAAAATTAGTAACATATTGGCTCTTATTTAGTCATTAATTCCTATTAATGCCTTATGGTAACACTTTATTATGGGGAATATATTCACCATTAATTAGTTGCTTATTAACATGGAAATTAGTAACATTTTAGCTCTTAGTCATTATTAAGTACTTATTAATGCCTTATGGTGACACTTTAGTATGGGGAACATATTCACCATTAATTAGTTGCTTTTTAACATGCAATTTAGTAACATTGGCTCTTAGCCATTAAGTGCTTATTAATGCCTTATGGTAACACTTTAGTATGGGGAATATATTCACCATTAATTAGTTGCTTATAAACATGCAAATTAGTAACATATCGACTCTTAATTAGTCATTATTAAGTACTTATTAATGCCTTATGGTAACATTTTAGTATGGGGAAAATATTCACCATTAATTAGTTGCTTATTAAAATGCAAATTAGTAACATTGGCTCTTAATTAGTCATTAATTCCTATTAATGCCTCATGGTAACACTTTATTATGGGGAACATATTCACCATTAATTAGTTGCTTATTAACATGCAAATGAGTAACATTTTGGCTCTTAATTAGTCATTAAGTACTTATTAATGCCTTATGGTAACACTTGAGAATGGGGAACACATATTCACCATTAATTAGTTGCTTATTAACATGCAAATGAGTTACATTTTGGGTCTTAATTAGTCATTCAGTACTTATTAATGCCTTATGGTAACACTTTAGTATGGGGAATATATTCACCATTAATTAGTTGCTCATTAACATGCAATTTAGTAACATATTGGCTCTTAATTAGTCATTAAGTACTTACCGGTACTAATGCCTTATGGTAACACTTTAGTATGGGAAACATATTAACCATTAATTAGTTGTTTATTAACATGCAAATTAGTAACGTATTGGCTCTTAGTCATTAAGTACTTATCAATGCCTTATGGTAACACCTTAGTATGGAGAACATATTCACCATTAATTAGTTTCTTATTAACATGCAAATGAGTAACATATTGGCTCTTAATTAGTCATTAATTCATATTAATGCCTTGTGGTAACACTTTATTATGGGGAATATATTCACCATTAATTAATTGCTTATTAACATGCAAATTAGTAACATATTGGCTCTTAATTAGTCATTAAGTACTTGTTAATGTCTTATGGTAACACTTAAGCATGGGTAACATGTTCACCATTAATTAGTTGCTTATTAACATGCAAATTAATAACATATTGACTCTTAGTCATTAAGTACTTACCGGTACTAATGCCTTATGGTAACACTTTATTATGGGGAATATATTCACCAATAATTACTTTCTTTTTAACATGCAATTTAGTAACATTGGCTCTTAATTAGTCATTAAGTGCTTATTAATGCCTTATGGTAACACTTTAGTATGTGGAATATATTCACCATTAATTAGTTGCTTATTAACATGCAAATTAGTAACATTTTGGCTCTTAATTAGTCATTAAGTACTTGTTAATGCCTTATGGTAACACTTTAGCATGGGGAATATATTCACCAATAATTACTTGCTTTTTAACATGCAAATTAGTAACACATTGGCTCTTAAGTAGTCATTAAGTACTTATTAATGCCTTATTCTGCATGGCCTTATTATACAACCAGTAAGCCATTAACTAAGCGTCTTCCCTCAATAACCTCAGAACTATTGCTTATTAGTAACCCTAACCCTTATATGTTCCTCTAGTGTCCAAATAACTCTAAATGAAGTCTTTGTTACTTAAAATATGTTCCCCCATGCTTAAGTGTTACCACAAAAACTAGTCCCTATAAGAGCTGACTGAAATGAACAGGTATGAATTACCCTACACTGCCCTCTAGTGGCGATAAGTGTGAATGAGTTGTACCTGGTCGCCAAGCACAGGGTTTGTGTAAAGTTGAAATCATATTTTCTTTTTCTGGAATGAAAGTTATACAAAACTTAATTGTTGATATAAATTTAATATAGCTGTGAAAATGTATTAAGGTTGTTTGTATCAAATCAAGACAGCCCACACCCCCAATCAAAAATGAGAAATGGTTTGTTTTACCTGGATAGCAACAAATCTAGCACACCACATCATTTAAAGTGAACCACACCTTCATCCAATGTGTCCCGCCTTGTCATTCAAGGTGGCCCGCAAACACTTTAGTATGGGGAACATATTCACCATTAATTAGTTGCTTATTAGAATAACTTAATTTAGTGTTATTTGGACACCAGGGGAACATATAAGGGTTAGGGTTACTAATAAGCAATAATTCTGAGGTTATTGAGCCTATTTCCACTGCACTGGGGCACAAGGCAGGGTTCACCCTGGACAAGTCACCACCTCATCACAGGGGCCAACACAGACAGACAACCATTCACATTTGTAACCAAAGTTTCAGTTTAATACCAAGAGATAGCCAACATGGTCTTCTTTGTTATGAGTCTTGCCCTTCAGACGCAGGTACATTCTTCAGGGATAATGTTCGGCAATGTCTCATGCTTGTATGAGTAGCCACCATCAGATGTCGTGATGATGCGCAGGGACCTCATAGTTTCGGGCACTGGGGCGCAACACTGCCTGATCCCAAGAACAGTGCTGGTTCGATCGGGGGCAGAACAGTTTCCGTGGCAGTAGTAGAATGTCAGCACCTCGGGGTCCACGATCCAATTATCCCAGCCCAGCTCCTGGAAGCTGATCTGCACTTCAGCTCGCCCGCAGTCCTGCAGCCTCTCCTGTGAGGGCCGCTGGAGTAGGTCAACGGCTGAGGGGGACCATGGGATGGGGCCCGGCACGCTTCTGGGGGTACGGGCCGAACCTGGTCGAGCATGCAGGTGGAGAAAGGGCATATTGTCAGCCCCCTCGGTGTGACAATGACAATTTGAACAAAGCACTCGGAGAAGGAAAGGACCCGAAACCAAGGGTGTCCGCAGGCTCTGATTGACGTCGAAGATCATCCATCCATCTGGGCTGCTTTTTGACGGAGGATTTAAACCCTGAAGAAGCTTCCCATCAGACGTGAGGATAAAGAGCGAAGCCGAAGAGTTGACTGTGCCTCCATAGAACCAGAAGTGGGCCGACCAGACGAGCTGGTATCGGTCAGACGGCTGGAAGTGATATGTGAGGTGATTCTGGTCACATGAGTCTGCCAGGGGTAAGAATAAAAAACAAGTTTATTCATGCACTGCAAAAAGTCAGTGTTCAAAAACAAGAAAAATAAATACAAAAATGAGGGGTATTTTACTTGAACTAAGCCAGGGGTCGGCAACGCGTGGCTCTTTAGCGCCGCCCTAGTGGCTCTCTGGAGTTTTTTAAAACGTATGAAAAATGGAAAAAGATGAGGGGGGGAAAAAAATCTATTTTTTGTTTTAATATGGTTTCTGTAGGAGGACAATCATGACACAAGCCTCCCTAATTGTTACAAAGCACACTGTTTATATTAAACAGGCTTCACTGATTCGAGTATTTGGCGAGCGCCGTTTTGTCCTACTAATTTTGGCGGTCTTTGAACTCACCTTAGTTTGTTTACATGTATAACTTTCTCCGACTTCCTAGGACGTATTTTATGCCACTTCTTTTTCTGTCTCATTTTGTCCACAACATTTTTAACGTTGTGCATGAAAGGTGAGTTTTGTTGATGTTATTGACTTGTGTGGAGTGCTAATCAGACATATTTGGTCACTGCATGACTGCAAGCTAATCGATGCTAACATGCTATTTAGGCTAGCTATATGTACATATTGCATCATTATGCCTCATTTGTAGCTATATTCGAGGTCATTTAGTTTCCTTTAAGTCCTCTTAATTCAATTTATATCTCATGACACACTATCTGTATGTAATATGGCTTTTAATTTTTTGCGGCTCCAGACAGATTTGTGTTTGTATTTTTGGTCCAATATGGCTCTTTCAACATTTTGGGTTGCCGACCCCTGAACTAAGCAAAATTATCTGCCAATAGAACAAGAACATTTGGCTTGTCAAGACTTTCCAAAACAAGTACAATTAGTTAACTTCAATTAACCCAAACATACCTTAAAAAAAGAATATTCTCACTAATAACAAGTGCACTTTTCTTGGTAGTAAAAAAAAAAAAGAGAAATTTTTGCTCAATATGTTGAAAAATATTCTTAAATGAAGTAAATGCTAGTGCCATTATCTTGACATAATGATATGCGCTCGGCATTACATTTCTTGAAACCAGCATACTAAAGACTAATTTATTGTTCTTAATGGAAAGGCAACAAGGCAACCGCTTGTTACTCTCGGGGTCTACTAGCCGCTCAGGCAAATCATATTATCTAAAAATGCAATTTTCCATGGATAACATGACATCATCGCGCCAAGTGCGTGCTCTTTCAGTCAATTAGTGCGCATACAGGTAAAAGCCAATAAATTAGAATATTTTGAAAAACTTGATTTATTTCAGTAATTGCATTCAAAAGGTGTAACTTGTACATTATATTTATTCATTGCACACAGACTGATGCATTCAAATGTTTATTTCATTTAATTTTGATGATTTGAAGTGGCAACAAATGAAAATCCAAAATTCCGTGTGTCACAAAATTAGAATATTACTTAAGGCTAATACAAAAAAGGGATTTTTAGAAATGTTGGCCAACTGAAAAGTATGAAAATGAAAAATATGAGCATGTACAATACTCAATACTTGGTTGGAGCTCCTTTTGCCTCAATTACTGCGTTAATGCGGCGTGGCATGGAGTCGATGAGTTTCTGGCACTGCTCAGGTGTTATGAGAGCCCAGGTTGCTCTGATAGTGGCCTTCAACTCTTCTGCGTTTTTGGGTCTGGCATTCTGCATCTTCCTTTTCACAATACCCCACAGATTTTCTATGGGGCTAAGGTCAGGGGAGTTGGCGGGCCAATTTAGAACAGAAATACCATGGTCCGTAAACCAGGCACGGGTAGATTTTGCGCTGTGTGCAGGTGCCAAGTCCTGTTGGAACTTGAAATCTCCATCTCCATAGAGCAGGTCAGCAGCAGGAAGCATGAAGTGCTCTAAAACTTGCTGGTAGACGGCTGCGTTGACCCTGGATCTCAGGAAACAGAGTGGACCGACACCAGCAGATGACATGGCACCCCAAACCATCACCCAACCATGCAAATTTTGCATTTCCTTTGGAAATCGAGGTCCCAGAGTCTGGAGGAAGACAGGAGAGGCACAGGATCCACGTTGCCTGAAGTCTAGTGTAAAGTTTCCACCATCAGTGATGGTTTGGGGTGCCATGTCATCTGCTGGTGTCGGTCCACTCTGTTTCCTGAGATCCAGGGTCAACGCAGCCGTCTACCAGCAAGTTTTAGAGCACTTCATGCTTCCTGCTGCTGACCTGCTCTATGGAGATGGAGATTTCAAGTTCCAACAGGACTTGGCGCCTGCACACAGCGCAAAATCTACCCGTGCCTGGTTAACGGACCATGGTATTTCTGTTCTAAATTGGCCCGCCAACTCCCCTGACCTTAGCCCCATAGAAAATCTGTGGGGTATTGTTAAAAGGAAGATGCAGAATGCCAGACCCAAAAACGCAGAAGAGTTGAAGGCCACTATCAGAGCAACCTGGGCTTTCATAACACCTGAGCAGTGCCAGAAACTCATCGACGCCATGCCACGCCGCATTAACGCAGTAATTGAGGCAAAAGGAGCTCCAACCAAATATTGAGTATTGTACATGCTCATATTTTTCATTTTCATACTTTTCAGTTGGCCAACATTTCTAAAAATCCCTTTTTTGTATTAGCCTTAAGTAATATTCTAATTTTGTGACACACGGAATTTTGGATTTTCATTTGTTGCCACTTCAAATCATCAAAATTAAATGAAATAAACATTTGAATGCATCAGTCTGTGTGCAATGAATAAATATAATGTACAAGTTACACCTTTTGAATGCAATTACTGAAATAAATCAAGTTTTTCAAAATATTCTAATTTACTGGCTTTTACCTGTATATACAGCCTGGCTCCTGGACAAAAAAAATGTATTTGTAATTTTGAAGAATTTATCTGAATGTGCATGAACTATTTCTGTTCAAAATTGTTTGAAATGTTAAATGTTTAGCTATTAACTGTCAGTTTACTGTACTGTGCCAACTGTACTACTATATGAGTACGTATTTTCTATTGTTTCATTGAAAATAAAACAGCAAAGTCCATTTGGCTGTCATCCGTTTTAATTATGAGACACAATTGTGTCAAAGTCATGATTTTTGTTTTTCATGCTTGAAATAAGAAATTAAAACTACTTTAAAAAAGTAGTTTTATACTTGTGAGTGTTGATGACACAGCTTTGCAACAGTTGATATTCTAGTTTCAAGCATGTTTTACTCAATATAGGTCATCAAATCTCAGCAACAAGCTGTAATATCTTACTGAGATCATTTAGGACCAAAACAAGTAAAACACTCTAACATAAAATCTGCTTAGTGAGAAGAATTATCTTATCAGACAGAAAATAAGCTAATATCACCCTTATTTGAGATATTTATTCTTACTTGGATTTCAGTTTTTGCAATGTGGTTGATTTTTAACATATTTAAAGTACAACTTCTCACCAGAAACGGGAAAAAGAATAATCTCCAGGCTCGATTGGCTGCGGTCGTCCGCCAGCTGTCTTTGACTGATTCCTAGAACCCTCCGAGGTATTGCCTGCACCTTGCCTCCATCCACACGGGGTGCCCCCCGCAGTCCCAGACTGTCCAGAACGCGGCCTCGGAACCACGATAAAACTTCTTCTCTGGAAAGTTCCTGCCCTCGGCAATGAACCCAGCAGACGACGACCAGCCAGAACCACATGGCTTCAGCAGAATCCAACCTTCTATTCAAGTGTACGGGCAACAAGCAACTCCTGGTGGGTTTCTCACTTGCAGGCAAAATGTTGGATCGCACACTCTGACGTAACACTACAGCAAGATTGTTTCTCATACCAAACAATCATTTTCCCACTGGAAGTCCCCATGGAAGCCTCCTGTTTGACCTTGACAGCTTTCTGCACAGATTGTGACTACAGTACAGCAGACCGGTTAACAAAGGTAACTTTGTTTTCTATTCACGTCGAAATAGTTTTGTGATAGAAGAATACTTTGCAGTCTTTTGAAGGGAAACCAACAAAACATTGTTTTTTTTATACAGTATATATCCACCATTATGGATTCACATGTATAACATGTGAGGAAATAGTCCAAAACAATAGAAGCCTGACTGATGTGCTTGGATTGCACCTGACTTTGAATATTGTGTCTACACTAGTGCAGAGGTGGGTAGTAACGCGCTACATTTACTCCGTTACATCTACTTGAGTAACTTTTGGGATAAATTGTACTTCTAAGAGTAGTTTTAATGCAACTTACTTTTACTTGAGTATACTTATAGAGAAGAAACGCTACTTTTACTCCGCTACTTTTATCTACATTCAGCTCGCTACTCGCTACTAATTTTTATTGATCTGTTAATGCACGCTTTGTTTGTTTTGGTCTGTCAGACAGACCTTCAAAGTGCCTGCCTTACTGGTGACGTTTCACTCCGTTCCACCAATAAAATGCAGTCACTAGTGACGTTTGACTCCGTTCCACCAATCAAATGCAGTCACTGGTGACGTTGGACCAATCAAACAGAGCCAGGCGGTCACATGACCTGACTTAAACAAGTTAAAAAACTTATTGGGGTGTTACCATTTAGTGGTCAATTGTACGGAATATGTACTGTACTGTGCAATCTACTAATACAAGTTTCAATCAATCAATCAAAAGTGTGAAGGAAAAAAGACACGTTTTTATTTTAACCGTACATCCCGTCAAAAGCCTAAAGACTGACTGCACAGTTCCTGTCTTCACAATAAAAGTGCCGCTCCATCGCGCTTGCACTTACAAAATAAGAGTCTCCGAAAGCCAGCGCAAACAAGCTAGCAAGCTACGGAATTTGCCGCCAATGTATTTCTTGTAAACTGTGTGAAAACGAATATGGAAGCTGGACAAATAAAATGCCAAAAACCAACCACTTTCATGGGGTATTAGACAGAAAGGAGGAACTTTTCTTCTCCTCCATTTGAAAACGTGGACATTACCAGCACTACTGTCTGATTACAATCAATGCAAGTCATCAGATTCAGGTAATACACCAACTTATATTCTTGTCTTCATGAAAGAAAGGAATCCGTATGTTAAACATGCATGTATATTCATTAAAACACCTTTAACATGTAAACAAAAACGGCAAACTAAATAAATATAAATGATATACTGTATATATCAATTTATGTGTATATATATATATATATACATATATACGTACATATATATATATAAATACATACATATATATATATATATATATATATATATATATATATATATATATATATATATAGATATGTGTGTGTATGTTACTCATCAGTTACTCAGTACTTGAGTAGTTTTTTCACAACATACTTTTTACTTTTACTCAAGTAAATATTTGGGTGACTACTCATTACTTTTACTTGAGTAATAAATCTCTAAAGTAACAGTACTCTTACTTGAGTACAATTTCTGGCTACTCTACCCACCTCTGCACTAGTGTCCTGATACCAATATTTTACTACACTGTAAAAAAAAGCGTTCATCTACTGGCAGCTACGGCTGCCAAACGAAAACCCTAAAATTAAATTAAAACACTGTAAACCAAATAATGATCAAAAACATATTTACAGAAATTTTCATGAAACGTTTTGCGGAAAAATATCGTAATTTTACAGTTTTTTACTAAATTATTAAGATCAACCCCCTTTAATAAAGTGACGATGCAAACAGTTCTGCAGAAAAATACCTTTGATTGATAGTATGGACATAGACTTTTATATAACATGCTACATATTTAATAAAAGATAATTACTGTAATTAGGGACCGCAATGTCCCTTTGGGACAGAGGACCCTTTTGTATTTTGTGTGTTTTATTATTATTATTATTATTCCGCCGCCTCTGAGCTCTAATTTGACCCCCTTAACATGCATCAAAACTCACCATATTTGACACACACATCAGGACTGGCAAAAATTGCCATCTAATAAAAAAAACAACCCCAAAACTCAAAATTACGCTCTCGCGCCCCTTAGGAAAAAATACAGACAAAACTGCTTGTAACTTCCGGTAGGAATGTCGTAGAGACATGAAACAAAAACCTGTATGTAGGTCTGACTTAGACCTAGATTTCATACATTGACATCCTTCAGCAAAAATCAACAGGAAGTTGGCAATTCCCCCTTCAAAACACATTTTTAGTAAAAACAGTCACTTTTGCCTGCATGCCTGCCACATCAGGACTGGCAAAAATTGCGATCTAATAAAAAAAAAAAAACCCAAAACTCAAAATTGCCCTCTAGCGCCCCCTAGGAAGAAAACACAGACACAACTGCTCCTAGGAGGAAAATTCAGACAAAACTGCCTGTAACTTCCAGTAGGACTGTCTTAGAAACATGAAACAAAAACCTCTATGTAGGTCTGACTTAGACTTACATTTCATACATTGACATCCTTCAGCAAAAATCAACAGGAAGTTGGCAATTCCCCCTTCAAAACAAATTTTTAGTAAAAACAGTCACTTTTGCCTGCATGCCTGCCACATCAGGACTGGCAAAAATTGCGATCTAATAAAAAAAACCAACCCCAAAACTCAAAATTGTGCTCTAGCGCCCCCTAGGAAGAAAACACAGACACAACTGCTCCTAGGAGGAAAACTCAGACAAAACAGCCTGTAACTTCCAGTAGGAATGTCTTAGAGACATAAAACAAAAACCTCTATGTAGGTCTCACTTAGACCTACATTTCATGTACTGACAACCCCCAGCAAAAATCAACAGGAAGTTTGCAATTCCCCCTTCAAAACAAAAGTTTTGTAAAAACCGGTCACCTATTTTCAAACATTATCTCCTCTGAGCGCGTTTGTCGTGTCGGCTTCAAACTGGCATAGGAGAGAGATTGAACCCTTCTGATTAAAAGTTGACCAAAGAGTTTTAATTACTGTTTCGGTTTGGATTTTATGTGCCGTCAAAGTCGATCCCGTCCATCGCTGCTTGCAGCTTTAATGTTACATGAATTTGAAAGTAATTTAAGAAAACAGAAAATGCTATGTATAATTAATTTGGTATTTTTCTTTAAAAATAATAGAAAAATACATAGTTTGTCATTACTGGCATATTACTTAAAATAACAGGCGGATTGTTTATTTACAGATAATGTTTTCAATTCTACAGTTTTATAAACTATTTTAAAAAAGAAAAGAAAAATTACAGTAGAAATTTAAAGTAAATTGACCATAAAAGTAGGATTTATTTTTTTACAGTCTACCGGTACCAAAATGTATTTCGATACTTTTCGGTACTTTTCGAAATAAAGGGGACCACAAAAAAATGGCATTATTGGCTTTATTTTAACAAAAAATCTTACGTTATATTAAACATATGTTTCTTATTGCAATCGAAGAACAAGTTTGTCCTTAAATAAAATAGTGAACACACAAGACAACTTGTCTTTTATTAGTAAGTAAACAAACAAAGGCTCCTAATTAGTCTGCTGACATATGCAGTAACATATTGTGTCATTAATCATTATATTTTGTCAAAATTATGAGGCACAGGCTGTAAAAACTGATTATTAATCTGCTTGTTCATTTACTGCTAATATCTGCTTACTTTCTCTTTTAACATGTTCTATCTACACTTCTGTTCAAATGTAATAATCATTTATTCTTCTCTTCTTTGATACTTTACATTAGTTTTGGATGATACTACAAATTTAGGTATCGATCCGATACCAAGTAGTTAGATGATCATACATTGGTCATATTCAAAGTCGTCATGTGTCCAAGGACATATTTACTGACTTTATAAACATAATATGAATTAAAAACGGGAAAAAAGATTTTGTGACGATAAAAAATACCGATGTAATCATAGTAGTACCGACTAAATACGCTATTGTACTTGGTATCATTACAGTGGATGTTCGGTGTAGATCCACCCATGGCATTTGTTTACCTTCAGGGTGCTAGCTTGCTGTTAGCGGTTAGCTAGTGTATCCTCCTATGGTGTGTAGTGAAGCATTTTTAGATATTCTTCGTCCTGCAGGGACGCAAGAAACTTACTTTTTTTGTTGCCATGATTTAGAAGTAGCTAAAACACTGCCGACGGCGGACGGACGTTAGCCGCTAGCTAGCTAGCCATGTCTTAAAACACCTCTTCCTGAGGGTGTTTCAGTGGTATAACTTCATCTTTATCGTTAGTTTTCAGGCCAAAATGCGTCCGTTCTCCCTTTTCTGTCTACACACTGTGTCTGCTTGTAAGTACTCTGTGATTGTGCGCTGCCGAACATGCTCGTCCGCTCGCAAAACCGGCAATGACACGACGTGACGACGCGCCTTCAAAAATGTGTTAATCTTACTCATCTCATTATGTGAATAACAGCTCATTTAACTATTATGCACTTAACTCATTATTATTTGGGGATATAGATTGTGTACGAATTGAGAACAGGAAGTGAAAATGTGCTAATAATGGGGTATAGGGGTAGGATTAAATTAGTTCTGGTTCGTCCTACTCCTTTACGTTGTAATGAGAAACTTGGACATATTTGTTGTATCATATTCAAAATAAACTTAAACCATAAATTATGGGGATGCAGCCCAAGAAGACTGCAAAAAGTCAGTGTTCAAAAACAAAAAATACAAAAATGAGGGGTATTGTACTTGAACTAAGCAAAATGATCTGCCAATAGAACAAGAAAATTCAGCTTGTCAAGACTTTCCAAAACAAGTAAAATTAACTAACCTCAATGAACCCAAAAATACCTTTAAAATAAGTATATTCTGCAAAAAGTCAGTGTTCAAAAACAAGAAAAAACATACAAAAATGAGGGGTATTTTATTTGAACTAAGCAAAATTATCTGCCAATAGAACAAGAAAATGTGTCTTGTCAAGACTTTCCAAAACAAGTAAAATTAGCTAACCTCAATGAACCTAAAAATACCTTAAAATAAGTATATTCTCACTAATAACAAGTGCACTTTTCTTAACAGAAAAAAAAAATTAGATCTTTTTTCTCAATATGTTGAAAAATATTCTTAAATTAAGCTCCTGTAGAACTTTGTAGTGTCTGGCCTGGTTCTGTAGGCTGTCAGTACTTTCAGTTCCGACACTGCAAAAAGTCAGTGTTCAAAAACAAGAAAAAACATACAAAAACGAGGGGTATTTTATTTGAATTAAGCAAAATTATCTGCCGATAGAACAAGAAAATTTGTCTTGTCAAGACTTTCCAAAACAAGTAAAATTAGCTAACCTCAATTAACCCAAAAATACCTTAAAATAAGTATATTCTCACTAATAACAAGTGCACTTTTCTTAGTAGAAAAAGAAATTAGACCTTTTTGCTCAATATGTTGAAAAATATTCTTAAATAAGTAAATGCTAGTGGCATTATCTTGACATAATGATATGCGATCATGATTTTTTTTTTTTCATGCAAATGATTACTTTAAAAAAGTAGTTTTATACTTGTGAGTGTTGATGACACAGCTTTGCAACAGTTGATTTTCTAGTTTCAAGCATGTTTTACTCAATATAGGTCATCAAATCTCAGCAACAAGCTGTAATATCTTACTGAGATCATTTAGGACCAAAACACTTAAAATAAGTAAAACACTCCAACATAAAATCTGCTTAGTGAGAAGAATTATCTTATCAGACAGAAAATAAGCAAATATCAGCCTTATTTGAGATATTTAAACTCACTTAGATTTCAGTTTTTCAGTGAAGACGCAAACTATGTGAGGCATACCTCAAAGAAGACACATTACGCAAGTCAAGTCGATGCAAGATTTTTAATGAGTAATGTGATTGTCAACACGAGAGACTGGACTATGTGGAGATGCTTCTCCTCCGGCAGTCTCAGGTTGAAACAAACAAGAAGTCCTGTAAAACATGAACGTAGGAGCAAAAAAAACAACATAATTGCATGTGCAGGTGGGTGCTTGTTTGCAGGCGTGTTTGTGGCACTCACCAATCACACGCAGAGGTAGTTCACAGTTAGGTACTTGGGATTTCTATCACATCTAGACCCAGTCCCCAAGTTCTTGCCGACAAGGACTTTGCAGGACTTTTGATTTCGGCACCTGTAGGTCAGTCCAAGGAAAAAGAGTTACGCAACAAAGAACACAGGCAGTTGGGATTTCCATTGGCCTGCAGAGGTCTCATACCAAATGATTAATAACATTTTCTTTAGAGATAAATGCGTTAAAATGTAGTATTGGAAATTATCGGCATCGTTTTTTTTATTATCGGTATCGGGTTTTTTTTATTAGTTTTTTTTTATTTTTTTATTTTTTTATTAAATCAACATAAAAAACACAAGATACACTTACAATTAGTGCACCAACCCAAAAAACTTCCCTCCCCCATTTACACTCATTCACACCAAAGGGCATACTTGCCAACCTTGAGACCTCCAATTTCGGGGGGTGGGTGCAGGGGGCGTGGTTGGGGCGGGGGCGTGGTTGGGGGCGTAGTTAAGAGGGGAGGAGTATATTTACAGCTAGAATTCACCAAGTCAAGTATTTTCATATATATATATATATATATATATATATATATATATATATATATATATATATCCCTGCGACCCCGAAGGGAATAAGCGGTAGAAAATGGATGGATGGATATATATATATATATACAGGTAAAAGCCAGTAAATTAGAATATTTTGAAAAACTTGATTTATTTCAGTAATTGCATTCAAAAGGTGTAACTTGTACATTATATTTATTCATTGCACACAGACTGATGCATTCAAATGTTTATTTCATTTAATTTTGATGATTTGAAGTGGCAACAAATGAAAATCCAAAATTCCGTGTGTCACAAAATTAGAATATTACTTAAGGCTAATACAAAAAAGGGATTTTTTAGAAATGTTGGCCAACTGAAAAGTATGAAAATGAAAAATATGAGCATGTACAATACTCAATACTTGGTTGGAGCTCCTTTTGCCTCAATTACTGCGTTAATGCGGCGTGGCATGGAGTCGATGAGTTTCTGGCACTGCTCAGGTGTTATGAGAGCCCAGGTTGCTCTGATAGTGGCCTTCAACTCTTCTGCGTTTTTGGGTCTGGCATTCTGCATCTTCCTTTTCACAATACCCCACAGATTTTCTATGGGGCTAAGGTCAGGGGAGTTGGCGGGCCAATTTAGAACAGAAATACCATGGTCCGTAAACCAGGCACGGGTAGATTTTGCGCTGTGTGCAGGCGCCAAGTCCTGTTGGAACTTGAAATCTCCATCTCCATAGAGCAGGTCAGCAGCAGGAAGCATGAAGTGCTCTAAAACTTGCTGGTAGACGGCTGCGTTGACCCTGGATCTCAGGAAACAGAGTGGACCGACACCAGCAGATGACATGGCACCCCAAACCATCACTGATGGTGGAAACTTTACACTAGACTTCAGGCAACGTGGATCCTGTGCCTCTCCTGTCTTCCTCCAGACTCTGGGACCTCGATTTCCAAAGGAAATGCAAAATTTGCATGGTTGGGTGATGATTTGGGGTGCCATGTCATCTGCTGGTGTCGGTCCACTCTGTTTCCTGAGATCCAGGGTCAACGCAGCCGTCTACCAGCAAGTTTTAGAGCACTTCATGCTTCCTGCTGCTGACCTGCTCTATGGAGATGGAGATTTCAAGTTCCAACAGGACTTGGCGCCTGCACACAGCGCAAAATCTACCCGTGCCTGGTTTACGGACCATGGTATTTCTGTTCTAAATTGGCCCGCCAACTCCCCTGACCTTAGCCCCATAGAAAATCTGTGGGGTATTGTGAAAAGGAAGATGCAGAATGCCAGACCCAAAAACGCAGAAGAGTTGAAGGCCACTATCAGAGCAACCTGGGCTCTCATAACACCTGAGCAGTGCCAGAAACTCATCGACTCCATGCCACGCCGCATTAACGCAGTAATTGAGGCAAAAGGAGCGCCAACCAAGTATTGAGTATTGTACATGCTCATATTTTTCATTTTCATACTTTTCAGTTGGCCAACATTTCTAAAAATCCCTTTTTTGTATTAGCCTTAAGTAATATTCTAATTTTGTGACACACGGAATTTTGGATTTTCATTTGTTGCCACTTCAAATCATCAAAATTAAATGAAATAAACATTTGAATGCATCAGTCTGTGTGCAATGAATAAATATAATGTACAAGTTACACCTTTTGAATGCAATTACTGAAATAAATCAAGTTTTTCAAAATATTCTAATTTACTGGCTTTTACCTGTGTGTGTGTATATATATATATATATATATATATATATATATATATATATATATATATATATATATAAATAAAAGAAATACTTGAATTTCAGTGTTCATTTATTTACACATATACACACACATATACACACACATAACACTCATCTACTCATTGTTGAGTTAAGGGTTGAATTGTCCATCCTTGTTCTATTCTCTGTCACTATCTTTCCAACCATGCTGAACACCCTCTCTGATGATGCATTGCTGTGTGGCACGCACAAAAGTGCTTTCATCAAATGCACTAGATGGCAGTATTGTCCTGTTTAAGAGTGTCACAACATTGCTGTTTACGGCAGACGGACTGCTTTACTGTAGACGTTCTTTATATTGTGGGAAAGCGGACTCAGGTCTGCATGGAGCTGGAGGGGGCGTGGCCTCCAGCTCCGCCTGAATTTCGGGAGATTTTCGGGAGAAAATTTGTCCCGGGAGGTTTTCGGGAGAGGCGCTGAATTTCGGGAGTCTCCCGGAAAATCCGGGAGGGTTGGCAAGTATGCCAAAGGGTTGTTTCTTTCTGTTATTAATATTGTGGTTCCTACATTATATATCAATACAGTCTGCAAGGGATACAGTCCGTAAGCACACATGATTGTGCGTGCTGCTGGTCCACTAATAGTACTAACCTTTAACAGTTAATTTTACTCATTTTCATTAATTACTAGTTTCTATGTAACTGTTTTTATATTGTTTTACTTTCTTTTTTATTCAAGAAAATGTTTTTAATTCATGTATCTTATTTTATTATTATTATTTTTAAAAAGGACCGTATCTTCACCATACCTGGTTGTCCCAATTAGGCATAATAATGTGTTAATTCCACGACTGCATATATCGGTTGATATCGGTATCGGTAATTAAAGAGTTGGACAATATCGGAGTATCGGATATCGGCAAAAAGCCATTATCGGACATCCCTAATTTTCTTCCATTTTAAACCATTTTTGTCTCAAGTCGTGCACTTAAAAATACATCAAAATGTTTAATCAACTATGATTGTTGTGATCGCTTCTCCTCCCCTTGTCTCACGACGGACGATTACATGTTACTGCACATGGGCAGACTGGATTCAGGAAGATGTCGGCGCGGTTTTGACGGGCTCGTGTAAAAAGATTTGCAGTCAGGGTTCCATGGACAGTAAACAGTACGGTACATACCTCGGTTTAGAGGTCACGGTTCGGTTCATTTTCGGTACAGTAAGAAAACAACAAAATATACATTTTTTTTGGTTATTTATTTACCAAATTTGTAAACAATGGCTTTATCCTTTTAACATTGGGAACACTATAATAATTCTGCCCACGTTAATCAACATTAAACTGCCTCAAGTTGTTGCTCAGATTATCCATCCATCCATCCATCTTCTTCCGCTTATCCGAGGTCGGGTCGCGGGGGCAGCAGCCTAAGCAGGGTAGCCCAGACTTCCCTCTCCCCAGCCACTTCGTCCAGCTCTTCCTTTGGGACCCCGAGGCGTTCCCAGGCCAGCCGGGAGACATAGTCTTCCCAACGTGTCCTAGGTCTTCCCCGCGGCCTCCTACCGGTCGGACGTGCCCTAAACACCTCCCTAGGGAGGCGCTCGGGTGGCATCCTGACCAGATGCCCGAACCACCTCATCTGGCTCCTCTCGATGTGGAGGAGCAGCGGCTTTACTTTGAGCTCCCCCCGGATGGCAGAGCTTCTCACCCTATCTCTAAGGGAGAGCCCCGCCACCCGGCGGAGGAAACTTATTTCGGCTGCTTGTACCCGTGATCTTGATCTTTTCGGTCATAACCCAAAGCTCATGACCATAGGTGAGGATGGGAACGTAGATCGACCGGTAAATTGAGAGCTTTGCCTTCCGGCTCAGCTCCTTCTTCACCACAACGGATTGATACAGCGTCCGCATTACTGAAGACGCCGCACCGATCCGCCGGTCAATCTCACGATCCACTCTTCCCTCACTCGTGAACAAGACTCCGAGGTACTTGAACTCCTCCACTTGGGGCAAGATCTCCTCCCCAACCTGGAGATGGCACTCCACCCTTTTCCGGGCGAGAACCATGGACTCGGACTTGGAGGTGCTGATTCTCATCCCAGTCGCTTCACACTCGGCTGCCAACCGATCCAGCGAGAGCTGAAGATCCTGGCCAGATGAAGCCATCAGGACCACATCATCTGCAAAAAGCAGAGACCTAATCCTGCAGCCACCAAACCAGATCCCCTCAACGCCTTGACTGCGCCTAGAAATTCTGTCCATAAAAGTTATGAACAGAATCGGTGACAAAGGGCAGCCTTGGTGGAGTCCAACCCTCACTGGAAACGTGTCCGACTTACTGCCGGCAATGCGGACCAAGCTCTGGCACTGAGCATACAGGGAGCGGACTGCCACAATCAGACAGTCCGATACCCCATACTCTCTGAGCACTCCCCACAGGACTTTCCGAGGGACACGGTCGAATGCCTTCTCCAAGTCCACAAAACACATGTAGACTGGTTGGGCAAACTCCCATGCACCCTCAAGGACCCTGCCGAGAGTATAGAGCTGGTCCACAGTTCCACGACCAGGACGAAAACCACACTGTTCCTCCTGAATCCGAGGTTCGACTATCCGGCGTAGCCTCCTCTCCAGTACACCCGAATAGACCTTACCGGGAAGGCTGAGGAGTGTGATCCCATGATAGTTAGAACACACCCTCCGGTTCCCCTTCTTAAAGAGAGGAACCACCACCCCGGTCTGCCAATCCAGAGGTACCGCCCCCGATGTCCAGCTCAGATTAAATAAAATGACAAAACTGTTCTTCTACATATAAAAAGTGCAACATTAAACGGTTTCAAGTCAACTCATCATGCTTAATTTATTACAGCATTTGGGAAGCCTGTAGTTGATTTATTATGTAAATGTTATATTTTTATCAACATGTGGTAGCAGGGACCCTGCCATTCAAAACTAGGCTGCTGCATTACTAATGATTAATGTAACTATAGCTGAAAAAATGGTACAATAGCAATAGGAGAGACTATTCATCCCTGAACAGCATGGAGTTCATGTAGGCTTAATGATGCAGTTACATTATTATATCAACTATCAGAGACAGAAACTCTTTATTTAACATAATGTCCTTTTTTTGCTGCTTCAACACAGCTCAATCAACACAGAAAAATGTAAAGTGAAATAACAGACAGACAGGGCTTTGCTGTCCATAACACACACACACCGCAAAATGAGCTAACGTTACGTTAAAAGTGAATTAGCCTTCACCTCAAGGCAGGACTGCGAGTAGGCTGAGCTGCCTTTTATATTTCTAGAAGGTCAACGGGCTCATAGTGATGTTACTAGTAGTTGACTGAGAGGTGTTTATTATAATTTAGGGAGAATCCGCAGCCTGATGATTACCTGCTAAACGCTAAGCACTGACTACATGCGCTCTGAATACGCACTGCTGATTGGCTGTTACCGCTCTGTTTGTGACCAATCAGATGGTTGTGTGGGTGGGACAATGCTGGGTTCTGTGTAGAGTACTGACAGAAACAGAGGCAGAAGGAAGCGGAGGTGGCTACTTTATATGTCCGTGTAGAAACTCGTTCGGTACACCTCCGAACCGAACCAAAACCCCCGTACCGAAACGGTTCAATACAAATACACGTACCGTTACACCCCTAGAGATGTAGTTTGCCCATTTAATAGTGCCAGAATAAAAACAACATTGGAAGGAGTTCTCTAAATTCTTGTTGGGAAATTATAGCGAGAATTTTGAAACAACAATACCGTTAAAATCCCTATTGAATGATGATTAATGTTATTATCAACGACAGTAAAAGCGTTTTGCACGACCATTGCGGTTTGCCAAGCTTTCAGATGCAGCTCGTATGGTAAAAGTAGTAAATTACCACGTTGCTTTCGCTCCCAAATGACTAAAAATGCCGCTGAGTAGAGCACAGACTTGGGTATGGAAGATGGCAATTTCACATGCCCTCCAAACTATTTCAAAAAGAACAAACAAAGACACTTCCCTATTTGCTAGTGGGATTAAATTAAGATGACGAGCAAACTAACACTTACTTATCTGCAACGATCCTATGGGCTGAGGGGCTGGCGCAGAAAGTCATGATGGAGGGGGTTTTACTGCAGAATGTCTCATCAAAGCGTCCATAGCTGGCCTTCAGGACCCTGATGGATTTACCACCGCCTAAGGGCGACTCACAATTGCCATTAAGTGTTTTGACTACTCATTGCATTGTCAAAAGTACCACGTAAATTGTCACCTTACCGCATATGAGAGCTGCCGTTTTTCCTTCGCAGGCAACAACTGTGCGCTCAGCTGTTGAAGAAGAATGTGACAACAGATCTTACAATTTTGGGGGAGAAAAAATAATCACACAAAACACATTTGTGTTGAAGTTCAATAGAAAGCTCACCAGGTCTTTGCTTCCTGCAGTAATATCTGACCTGGATAAAGTTGTCATTTTCGTCGCATACGAACATTATTGGATTTGGCTTTGGCAGGCGGCAACGCTGCAGGCCATTACAGCTGAAATATCGAAGAAACAATGTTTATTTGTATTTTTATGTGGCTACAAATAATAATTATAATAACAATAATAATAGATTTTATTTGTAAAAAGCACTTTACATTGAGTAAACCACCTCAAAGTGCTACAGTGTATTACAAAATAAATACAAATAAAAAGATAATAAAAAAATAAATACAAATAAAAACTACACTGCAAAAAGTCAGTGTTCAAAAACAAGGACAATTAAAGCTGCAAGCAGCGATGGACGGGACCGACTTTGACGCACATAAAATCCAAACCAGAGCAGTAATTAAAACTCTTTGGTCAACTTTTAATCAGAAGGGTTCAATCTCTCTCCTGTGCTAGTTTGAAGCCGACACGACAAACGCGCTCAGAGGAGATAATGTTTGAATAAAGGTGACCGGTTTTTACAAAACTTTTGTTTTGAAGGGGGAATTGCAAACTTCCTGTTGATTTTTGCTGGGGGTCAATAAATGAAATGTATGTCTAAGTGAGACCTACATAGAGGTTTTTGTTTCATGTCTCTAAGACATTCCTACTGGAAGTTACAGGCAGTTTTGTCTGAGTTTTCTTCCTAGGAGCAGTTGTGTCTGTGTTTTCTTCCTAGGGGGCGCTAGAGCGCAAATTTGAGTTTTGGGGTTGGGTTTTTTATTAGATCGCAATTTTTGACAATCCAGATGTGTGTGTCCAGTTTGGTGAGTTTTGAAGCATGTTAAGGGGGTCAAATTACAGCTCAAAGAGGCAAAAGTGACGGTTTTTACTAAACTTTTGTTTTGAAGGGGGAATTGCCAACTTTCTGTTGATTTTCACCTAAGGATGTCAATGTATGAAATCTAGGTCTAAGTCAGACCTACATAGAGGTTTTTGATTCATGTCTCTACGACATTTCTACCGGAAGTTGCAAGCAGTTTTGTCTGTGTTTTTTCCTAGGGGGCGCTAGAGCGCAATTTTGAGTTTTGGGTTGTTTTTTTATTAAATGGCAATTTTTGCCAATCCTGATGTGTGTGTCCAGTTTGGTGAGTTTTGAAGCATGTTCAGGGGGTCAAATTACAGCTCAAAGAGGCAAACGTGACGGTTTTTACTAAACTTTTGTTTTGAAGGGGGAATTGCCAACTTTCTGTTGATTTTTACCTAAGGATGTCAATGTATGAAATCTAGGTCTAAGTCAGACCTACATAGAGGTCTAAGTCAGACCTACATAGAGGTTTTTGATTCATGTCTCTACGACATTTCTACCGGAAGTTGCAAGCAGTTTTGTCTGTGTTTTTTCCTAGGGGGCGCTAGAGCGCAATTTTGAGTTTTGGGTTGTTTTTTTATTAAATGGCAATTTTTGCCAATCCTGATTTGTGTGTCCAGTTTGGTGAGTTTTGAAGCATGTTCAGGGGGTCAAATTACAGCTCAAAGAGGCAAAAGTGATGGCTTTTACTAAACTTTTGTTTTGAAGGGGGAATTGCCAACTTTCTGTTGATTTTTACCTAAGGATGTCAATGTATGAAATCTAGGTCTAAGTCAGACCTACATAGAGGTTTTTGATTCATGTCTCTATGACATTTCTACCGGAAGTTGCAAGCAGTTTTGTCTGTGTTTTTTCCTAGGGGGCGCTAGAGCGCAATTTTGAGTTTTGGGTTGTTGTTGTTTTTTTATTAAATGGCAATTTTTGCCAATCCAGATGTGTGTGTCCAGTTTGGTGAGTTTTGAAGCATGTTAAGGGGGTCAAATTACAGCTCAAAGAGGCAAAAGTGACGGTTTTTACTAAACTTTTGTTTTGAAGGGGGAATTGCCAACTTTCTGTTGATTTTTACCTAAGGATGTCAATGTATGAAATCTAGGTCTAAGTCAGACCTACATAGAGGTCTAAGTCAGACCTACATAGAGGTTTTTGATTCATGTCTCTACGACATTTCTACCGGAAGTTGCAAGCAGTTTTGTCTGTGTTTTTTCCTAGGGGGCGCTAGAGCGCAATTTTGAGTTTTGGGTTGTTTTTTTATTAAATGGCAATTTTTGCCAATCCTGATTTGTGTGTCCAGTTTGGTGAGTTTTGAAGCATGTTCAGGGGGTCAAATTACAGCTCAAAGAGGCAAAAGTGATGGCTTTTACTAAACTTTTGTTTTGAAGGGGGAATTGCCAACTTTCTGTTGATTTTTACCTAAGGATGTCAATGTATGAAATCTAGGTCTAAGTCAGACCTACATAGAGGTTTTTGATTCATGTCTCTATGACATTTCTACCGGAAGTTGCAAGCAGTTTTGTCTGTGTTTTTTCCTAGGGGGCGCTAGAGCGCAATTTTGAGTTTATTTATTTATTTTTTTTATTAAATGGCAATTTCCGCCAGTCCCGATGTGTGAATGTGTGATGGTGAATTTTGAAGCATGTTAAGGGGGTCAAATTACAGCTCAAAGAGGCGGCGGAATAATAATAATAATAAAACGCTCAAAATACAATAGGGTCCTCTGTCCCAAAGGGACATTGCGGTCCCTAAAAATACAAAAATTAGAGGTACTTTACGCATTATGAAGCCTAAAATACCACAACGGAGACCCCCGGACTGTTGAACAACTTAAGCTGCACATCAAGCAAGAATGGGAAAGAATTCCACCTGAGAAGCTTAAAAAATGTGTCTCCTCAGTTCCCAAACGTTTACTGAGCGTTGTTAAAAGGAAAGGCCATGTAACACAGTGGTGAACATGCCCTTTCCCAACTACTTTGGCACGTGTTGCAGCCATGAAATTCTAAGTTCATTATTATTTACAAAAAAACAAAAAAAATGTATGAGTTTGAACATCAAATATCTTGTCTTTGTAGTGCATTCAATTGAATATGGGTTGAAAAGGATTTGCAAATCATTGTATTCCGTTTATATTTACATCTAACACAATTTCCCAACTCATATGGAAACGGGGTTTGTACACTATGAAATTAAGTGGAGGACTACAAAATATAGGCCTGTGGCCTGAATTCCGCGAATCTGAGACACCTGTTATATTCAAATTAGTAGTTATCAAATTGCTCAAACAAGATATATATAAAATAGATGTGACACCAAGTTTAGACCAGAACCACCATAAATTAAGGTATGGATAACATTTGATAACTCTGGGAAACACTGCTCTATGCGGTTCAATGTATTTCTGAGCAAGTCATGATGGTCTCACATGAACATGGTCCATGAGTTAAGATTGGGATTGAGGCACTGCGGTCGTGTTGAGAAGACTGTGGCGGCTTGGGTTGTGGCGGCACAGTTGACCTGATCAGCTTTACCATAGCGTAGGTCTTTCACTCTGACAACGTGATTGTCGGCTGTACAAAACATGAAGCACAATGGGCGCTTGGTTCGACGCTGGACAATATGAAGCAAACGAGGCTTTGAGTAAAGTTGGAATACTTACGGCATTGCAGTATCAGGTTCTTACTGCCACATGCGACACTATAGCGGAGCTCTGAACGGTTGGAGCACACAACACAGCTGTCACTCAAATACAAAAGCAAAGGTGTCAAATTGATCAGGCCAGTGAACAGGTTTAATCCTGCCTGCAGCCGGCAAGATGAATTTTCTAAGTATAAAAACGAGCTACAATTTTTTTAAAAGAAACCGCTGTTTTAAATGTGTCCATTGGATGTCGAAATAGCAATTGAAGTGTAACCCGCGTCACACATGTTTAAAGATGACACGTCAGCTGACTTTAAGCGACCTCGGGATTGGCTTCCGCTACTACAATCGGCACAGGTGCAAGCAATCAGCTCCTCCTGTTGGGTCTGGCAGCAGATGGCGGCAGACTGATGCAGTATCGACCTGCAACGCCTTGCCAGCAGGCACAAGACATTGATACAACGTTGATTATACATGCATGTCCTTTTCAAACTGACTTTGAAACAAAGCTGCAAAATAGTTGTATTCAGTTGTATTCATGTCCAGAGTCGGGACCCGGGGTGGACCGCTCGCCTGTGCATCGGTTGGGGACATCTCTGCGCTGCTGACCCGCCTCCGCTCGAAATGGTCTCCTGCTGGCCCCACTATGGACTGGACTCTTACTATTATGTTAGATCCACTATGGACTGGACTCTCACTATTATGTTAGATCCACTATGGACTGGACTCTCACACTATTATTTTAGATCCACTATGGACTGGACTCTCACTATTATGTTAGATCCACTATGGACTGGACTCTCACACTATTATGTTAGATCCACTATGGACTGGACTCTCACACTATTATGTTAGATCCACTATGGACTGGACTCTCACACTATTATGTTAGATCCACTATGGACTGGACTCTCACTATTATGTTAGATCCACTATGGACTGGACTCTCACTATTATGTTAGATCCACTATGGACTGGACTCTCACTATTATGTTAGATCCACTATGGACTGGACTCTCACACTATTATGTTAGATCCACTATGGACCAAACTCTCACTATTATGTTAGATCCACTATGGACTGGACTGTCACACTAATATGTTAGATCCACTAGGGACTGGACTCTCACACTATTATGTTAGAACCACTATGGACTGGACTCTCACTATTATGTTAGATCCACTATGGACTGGACTCTCACTATTATGTTAGATCTACTATGGACTGGACTCTCACACTATTATGTTAGATCCACTATGGACTGGACTCTTACTATTATGTTAGATCCACTATGGACTGGACTCTCACACTATTATGTTAGATTCACTATGGACTGTACTCTCACACTATTATGTTAGATCCACTATGGACTGTACTCTCACTATTATGTTAGATCCACTATGGACTGGACTCTCACTATTATGTTAGATCCACTATGGACTGGACTCTCACACTTTTATGTTAGATTCACTATGGACTGGACTCTCACACTATTATGTTAGATCCACTATGGACTGGACTCTCACTATTATGTTAGATCCACTATGGACTGGACTGTCACACTTATATGTTAGATCCACTATGGACTGGACTCTCACACTATTATGTTAGATCCACTATGGACTGGACTCTTACTATTATGTTAGATCCACTATGGACTGTACTCTCACACTATTATGTTAGATCCACTATGGACTGGACTCTCACTATTATGTTAGATCCACTATGGACTGGACTCTCACTATTATGTTAGATCCACTATGGACTGGACTCTCACACTATTATGTTAGATCCACTATGGACTGGACTCTCACACTATTATGTTAGATCCACTATGGACTGGACTCTCACTATGATGTTAGATCCACTATGGACTGGACTCTCACACTATTATGTTAGATCCACTATGGACTGGACTCTCACTATTATGTTAGATCCACTATGGACTGGACTCTCACAATATTATGTTAGATCCACTATGGACTGTAGTCTCACACTATTATGTTAGATCCACTATGGACTGGACTCTCACTATTATGTTAGATCCACTATGGACTGGACTCGGCGTGGCGCAGTGGAAGAGTGGCCGTGCGCAACCCAAGGGTCCCTGGTTCAATCCCCACCTAGTACCAACCTCGTCATGTCCGTTGTGTCCTGAGCAAGACACTTCACCCTTGCTCCTGATGGGTGCTGGTTAGCGCCTTGCATGGCAGCTCCCTCCATCAGTGTGTGAATGTGTGTGTGAATGGGTAAATGTGGAAGTAGTGTCAAAGCGCTTTGAGTACTTTGAAGGTAGAAAAGCGCTATACAAGTACAACCCATTTATCATTCATTTATTATGTTAGATCCACTATGGACTGGACTCTCACACTATTATGTTAGATCCACTATGGACTGGACTCTCACTATTATGTTAGATCCACTATGGACTGGACTCTCACTATTATGTTAGATCCACTATGGACTGGACTCTCACTATTATGTTAGATCCACTATGGACTGGACTCTCACACTATTATGTTAGATCCACTATGGACTGGACTCTCACTATTATGTTAGATCCACTATGGACTGGACTCTCACTATTATGTTAGATCCACTATGGACTGGACTCTCACTATTATGTTAGATCCACTATGGACTGGACTCTCACACTATTATGTTAGATCCACTATGGACTGGACTCTCACTATTATGCTCTATCTACTATGAACTGGACTCTCACACTATTATGTTAGATCCACAATGGACTGGACTCTCACACTATTATGTTAGATTCGCTATGGACTGGACTCTCACACTATTATGTTAGATCCACTATGGACTGGACTCTCACACTATTATGTTAGATCCACTATGGACTGGACTCTCACTATTATGTTAGATTCACTATGGACTGTACTCTCACACTATTAAGTTAGATTCCCTATGGACTGTACTCTCACACTATTAAGTTAGATCCACTATGGACTGGACTCTCACTATTATGTTAGATCCACTATGGACTGTACTCTCACACTATTATGTTAGATCCATTATGGACTGGACTCTCACTATTATGTTAGATCCACTATGGACTGGACTCTCACTATTATGTTAGATCCACTATGGACTGTACTCTCACACTATTATGTTAGATCCATTATGGACTGGACTCTCACTATTATGTTAGATCCACTATGGACTGGACTCTCACTATTATGTTAGATCCACTATGGACTGGACTCTCACTATTATGTTAGATCCACTATGGACTGGACTCTCACTATTATGTTAGATCCACTATGGACTGGACTTTCACAATATTATGCTAGACCCACTCGACGTCCATTGCATTCGTTCTCCCCTAGAGGGGGGGCACCCACATATGCGGCCATTCACATCGATGTCCCATTGGGGTTGTGAGTTTTTCCTTGCCCTTATGTGGGCTCTGTACCGCGGATGTCATTGTGGCTTGTGCAGCCCTTTGAGACACATGTGATTTAGGGCTATATAAATAAACATTGATTGATTGATTGATTTCAATGGTCAAATCAACGTCACGACCTGACATTGAATAAACGTTGTCAAAAAACACGTTGTTTCAACCTTCTATTTGTGTTGTAGAATATTGGTTGGGAAATGATCAAAGTTCAACGGTCAAATCAACCACAGAAGCCGACGTTGGCTAAACGTCGTCAAAAAGTATGTTGTTCCAACGTTAGGTTTGAGATGCTCAACGTCAGAACCCAATTTTAACACGTTTTTGACGTTGTTTTAATGTCTTGTGCTTGTTGGGTTCTTTCATTGTAAATTTTCCACTCAAGTCAATATGACCGTCATCTTTGTGGTTAGACTTTCGTCGGCGCACGCAATGAGTTGATGGCGAGATGCGCACCCTGAACTCCATTGTAAAATGGGTTTCTACATTTGTTGTTTGTTCTATTTTATTTTATGCTTCAATCTACCATGTTCGCATTGGCTAAGTTTGTAGTTATATTACCTTGATTTCGGCCATGGTGTTATTTTGATCGTTTTGTTTATATTATAATTGTAACATTGGAATGGTGATAAATGAATGTGTTGTGGCAGTTGCGGATGTCATCAATGCAGCGGTTTGAATGAAGCATTCAGTTGCTTTTCCAAACACGTCTTTTAAAGGTGAACTGACAACACGAGACTGCTTAACAGGAAGTGCTTAAAGTTTAATGGCTTTGTAAATATACCGCGACCAAATCTCAGTTTATTTTGTTCCTCCTGGATGTTTTTGAAACTGCACCATTTTTTTTTTTCCCTCAGAATTTTCAACTAACTTGAAGTGTTTTGCCAATAAGATTATTTGTAATGTAAACATTTTCAGGTCGCGCCGGTTCTATTTTTGGCCAAGGTAAAACCATACTTGCCAACCTTGAGACCTCCGATTTCGGGAGGTGGGGGGGCGTGGTTGGGGGCGTGGCTAAGAGGGAAGGAGTATATTTACAGCTAGAATTCACCAAGTCAAGTATTTCATATATATATATATATATGTATATACACACATACATACATATATATATATATATATATATATATATAAAATAAAATAAATATATATTTATAGCTAGAATTCACTGAAAGTCAAGTATTTCTTTATATATATATATATATATATATATATATATACATACATATATATATATATATGTATGTATATATATGTATATATATATATATATATATGTATGTATGTATGTATGTATGTATGTATGTATATATATATATATATATATATACGTATGTATGTATGTATATATATGTATATATATATATACGTATGTATGTATGTATGTATATATATATATACGTATGTATGTATGTATGTATGTATGTATATATATATATACGTATGTATGTATGTATATATATATATATATATGTATGTATGTATGTATGTATGTATGTATGTATGTATATATATATATACGTATGTATGTATATATATATATATATATATATGTATGTATGTATGTATGTATGTATGTATGTATGTATGTATGTATGTATGTATGTATGTATGTATGTATGTATGTGTATATATATATATATATATATATAAAATAAATACTTGAATTTCAGTGTTCATTTATTTACACATATACACACACATAACACTCATCTACTCATTGTTGAGTTAAGCGTTGAATTGTCCATCCTTGTTCTATTCTCTGCCACTATTTTTCTAACAATGCTGAACACCCTCTCTGATGATGCATTGCTTTGTGGCACACACAAAAGTCCTTTCATCAAAAGTCCTTTCATCAAATGCACTAGATGGCAGTATTGTCCTGTTTAAGAGTGTCACAACATTGCCGTTTACGGCAGACGAAAACGTGACTGCTGTTGTTGTGTGTTGTTGCCGCGCTGGGAGGACGTTAATGAAACTGCCTAACAATAAACCCACATAAGAAACCAAGAACTCGCCCTCCATCATTCTACAGTTATAACGTCATTGGGCAGGTACGCTGTTTATATTGTGGGAAAGCCTGAATTTCGGGAGATTTTCGGGAGATTTTCGGGAGAGGCGCTGAATTTCGGGAGTCTCCCGGAAAATCCGGGAGGGTTGGCAAGTATGGGTAAAACAAAGAGACAATCTGAAGTTGTGTTTTTCTTTAAATTATTACGCCATGATTTTACCAGTGCGGCTCAGCGTGGGAATAGACCCTGAGCTGAAATACGTTTGACACCCCTGTGCTAACGCAACGAATGTAATCTTCTACGAGGAAAAAAAAACAACCTGAGATGTTCATAGAAAAAAAAAAAAGAGAAAACACCTACCTTGTGATGTGCAACACCAAACTGACGCCAGGACTATGGAAATAGAACATCAACTAAAATTAATGACCATTATTTCAAGTGTGGATTTCACTGAATACTCACGGGCAACGACTGTCAACTTTGCAGGCAACATCTCGTCAGATGAATGTAGCAACGCTGGAAATGTACGGCTTTTTTATTCAGACCTGTGCAAACAGACCGCGTGGACAGGGCGTTGATGTCTTGCCGGTGGCGTAAATGAAGTTGACTAATGTAAAGTTGCTGTTAAACAGTACAGTGTTGAAATAAGCAAATAGTGGCTGGACAGTTCTCAGTTGAATATTGATTTTCCCCAAAGGGCTACGAAACTATAGAAAGTCAACACTTTACACAAGTGATGGGCCGTGCATTTGCTACCTGGGGACTTTATTGACCTATTCCACCTCTTAAAAACACCAATATCACCTCATAATTCAACAAATCCTATTAGTACACAACAATTCTGTATAACAAAAGCTCGGCTTTACAGAGAGAGTGTCATTTCCTTTTATTGCACTGCAAAAACTGAAATCTAAGTAAGATGAAATATCTCAAATAAGGGTGATATCTGCTTATTTTCTGTCTGATAACATAATTTTTCTCACTAAGCAGATTTTATGTTAGAGTGTTTTACTTGTTTTAAGTGTTTTGGTCCTAAATGATCTCAGTAAGATATTACAGCTTGTCGCTGAGATTTGATGACCTATATTGAGTAAAACATGCTTGAAATTAGAATATCAAGTGTTGCAAAAATGTGTCATCAAGTAAAAAAAAAGACTTTTTTAAAGTAATAATTTCTTACTTCAAGCATAAAAAAAAATAATCATGATGCATAACATTATGTCAAGATAATGGCACTAGCATTTACTTAATTTTGGAATATTTTTCAACATATTGAGCAAAACGGTCTCATATATGCGCACTAATTGACTGAAAGAGCACGCACTCGGCGCGATGATGTCATGTTATCCATGGAAAAATGCATTTTTAGACAATATGATTTGCCTGAGCGGCTAGGAGACCCCGAGAGTAACAAGCGGTTGCCTTTCCATTAAGAACAATAAATTAGTTTTTAGTATAAGTTTGCTGGTTTCAAGAAATGTAATGCCAAGCGCATATCATTATGTCAAGATATTGGCACTAGCATTTACTTCATTTTGGAATATTTTTCAACATATTGAGCAAAAAGGTCTAAAAAAAAAATTCTACCAAGAAAAGTGCACTTGTTATTAGTGAGAATATACTTATTTTAAGGTATTTTTGGGTTCATTGAGGTTAGCTCATTTTACTTGTTTTGGAAAGTCTTGACAAGCCGAATTTTCTTGTTCTATTGGCAGATAATTTTGCTTAGTTCAAATAAAATACCCCTCATTTTTGTATTTTTTTTTTCTTGTTTTTGAACACTGACTTTTTGCAGTGTGTGTAGTAGTACCTCAACTTTCGTGCTTAATCGGTTCTACACTGCAAAAACTAAAATCTAAGTAAGATGAAATATCTCAAATAAGGGTGATATTTGCTTATTTTCCGTCTGATAAGATAATTCTTCTCACTAAGCAGATTTTACGTTAGAGTGTTTTAATTGTTTTAAGTGTTTTGTTCCTAAATTATCTCTCGCAGTTAAGAAATATATTGCTTCCTTTCCATTAAGAACAATAAATTAGTTTTTAGTGTAAGTTTGCTGGTTTCAAGAAATGTAATGCCGAGCACATAACATTATGTCAAGATAATGGCACTAGCATTTACTTCATTTTGGAATATTTTTCAACATATTGAGCAAAACGGTCTCATATTTGCGCACTAATTGACTGAAAGAGCACGCACTTGGCGCGATTATGTCACGTTATCAATGGAAAAATGCATTTTTAGACAATAGGATTTGCCTGAGTGGCTCATAGACCCTGAGAGTAACAAGCGGTTGCCTTGTTGCCTTTCCATTAAGAACAATAAATTAGTTTTTAGTATAAGTTTGCTGGTTTCAAGAAATGTAATGCCTAGTGCATATCATTATGTCAAGATAATGGCACTAGCATTTACTTCATTTTGGAATATTTTTCAACATATTGAGCAAAAAGGTCAAAAAAAAAAATTCTACCAAGAAAAGTGCACTTGTTATTAGTGAGAATATACTTATTTTAAATGTATTTTTGGGTTCATTGAGGTTAGCTAATTTTACTTGTTTTGGAAAGTCTTGACAAGCCGAATTTTCTTGTTCTATTGGCAGATAATTTTGCTTAGTTCAAATAAAATACCCCTCATTTTTGTATTTTTTTTTTCTTGTTTTTGAACACTGACTTTTTGCAGTGTGTGTAGTAGTACCTCAACTTTCGTGCTTAATCGGTTCTGCACTGCAAAAACTGAAATCTAAGTAAGATTAAATATCTCAAATAAGGGTGATATTTGCTTATTTTCCGTCTGATAAGATAATTCTTCTCACTAAGCAGATTTTACGTTAGAGTGTTTTAATTGTTTTAAGTGTTTTGTTCCTAAATTATCTCTCGCAGTTAAGAAATGTTTTGCTTCCTTTCCATTAACAACAATAAATTAGTTTTTAGTATAAGTTTACTGGTTTCAAGAAATGTAATGCCTAGTGCATATCATTATGTCAAGATAATGGCACTAGCATTTACTTCATTTTGGAATATTTTTCAACATATTGAGCAAAAAGGTCTAAAAAAAAAATTCTACCAAGAAAAGTGCACTTGTTATTAGTGAGAATATACTTATTTTAAATGTATTTTTGGGTTCATTGAGGTTAGCTAATTTTACTTGTTTTGGAAAGTCTTGACAAGCCGAATTTTCTTGTTCTATTGGCAGATAATTTTGCTTAGTTCAAATAAAATACCCCTCATTTTTTGTATTTTTTTTTCCTTGTTTTTGAACACTGACTTTTTGCAGTGTGTGTAGTAGTACCTCAACTTTCGTGCTTAATCGGTTCTGCACTGCAAAAACTGAAATCTAAGTAAGATTAAATATCTCAAATAAGGGTGATATTTACTTAATTTCCGTCTGATAAGATAATTCTTCTCACTAAGCAAATTTTATGTTAGAGTGTTTTAATAGTTTGAAGTGTTTTGTTCCTAAATTATCTCTCGCAGTTAAAAAATATATTGCTTCCTTTCCATTAAGAACAATAAATTAGTTTTTAGTATAAGTTTGCTGGTTTCAAGAAATGTAATGCCGAGCGCATATCATTATGTCAAGATAATGGCACTAGCATTTACTTCATTTATTGTCAAACTACTTCCATAACGTAAATGACCGCCATAACCACAACACCAGGGGGAGCTCCACTAACCACGTTAAACCCAGATTCCGATCTAACAAAGGTCTTAACTCATTCTATTTCTATGCCACATCCATATGGAATGCACTCCCAACAGGTGTAAAAGAAAGGGCATCTCTATCCTCCTTCAAAACCGCACTAAAAGAACACCTCCAGGCAACATCAACCCTAGACTAACACCCTCCCCGGATTGTTAATAATCAAATGTAAATAATCAAATGTAGATACTTTTTCTTATGCTTTCTGATCTCTCTCTCTCAAACCCTCAAATCTAAACTCCAAACATCCCAGAACAAGATAGTCAGATTACTTCTAGACCTCCACCCCAGATTACACCTCACTCCTACCCACTTCTCCAAAGTGGGCTGGCTCAGGGTGGAGGACAGAATAAAACAACTTGCACTGAGCCTAGTCTATAAAATCCGCTACATCTCCCTGATACCGAAGTACATGTCAAACTACTTCCATAACGTAAATGACCGCCATAACCACAACAACAGGGGGAGCTCCACTAACCACGTTAAACCCAGATTCCGATCTAACAAAGGTCTTAACTCATTCTCCTTCTATGCCACATCAATATAGAATGTGCTCCCAACAGGTGTAAAAGAAAATGCATCTCTATCCTCCTTCAAAACCGCACTTACGTGGATCGAAACCCGGTCGAAATTGGTCGGTGCCTATTAAAGTACCGAATCCAGTACCCATCCCTACATCCATTGCCACAAAGGTGTCCACCATTTCAAAATACACATCTTGACTTTGTATTTTGCGGTCCATTTTACGCTTTCATGTATTTATAAACAATTATGACTCATGATAAATGGGATGTTTATTTTCAGAGAGTTTTCCAAGAATTATAATGGGATAAGACCTTCCCCTGCCTGACACTCACACATCCTTTAGTGTACTCCCGTAACAATATTTGTTCTCTGCAGGGACATTGTTGATGTGTTTTTGGTTCAAAATCCATATACAAAAAAAATGTCTCCTCATGACACATCTCTAAGTACATACTGATGAACACACAAGTGTACATATGCAAGACTGTAGCCAGTGGCTAATTTCCGTCTTTTTTCCCAGTGGCAATTATTTCCAAACAAATAAGAACAGGGCAGAATCAAACAAAAAGCCATACACTGCAAAATGTAACTGTTCAAAAACACGCAAAAAATAATACAAAAATTAGGGGTATTTTACTTGAACTACCGTAAGTAAAATTATCTGCCAATAGAACAAGAAAATTCGGCTTGTCAAGACTTTCCAAAACAAGTAAAATTAGCTAACCTCAATGAACCTAAAAATACCTTAAAATAAGTATATTCTCACTAATAACAAGTGCACTTTTCTTGGTAGAAAAAAAAAGACCTTTTTGCTCAATATGTTGAAAAATATTCTTAAATGAAGTAAATGCTAGTGCCTTTATCTTGACATAATGATATGCGCTCGGCATTACATTTCTTGAAACCAGCAAACTTATACTAAAACTAATTTATTGTTCTTAATGGAAAGGCAACCGCTTGTTACTCTCGGAGTCTCCTAGCCGCTCAGGCAAATCATATTGTCTAAAAATGCATTTTTCCATCGATAACATGACATCATCGCGCCAAGTGCGTGCTCTTTCAGTCAATTAGTGCGCATATATACAGCCCGGCCCCCGGCAAAAAAATTTGTAATTGTATTTTTGAGGAATTTATCTAAATGTGCATGAACTATTTCTATTCAAAATTGTTTGAAATGTCAAATCTTAAATGTTTAAATATTAACTGTCAGTTTACTGTACTGTGCCAACTGTACTACTATATGAGTACGTGTTTTCTATTGTTTCATTGAAAATAAAACAGCAAAGTCCATTTGGCTGTCATCTGTTTTAATTATGAGACACAATTGTGTCAAAATCATGATTTTTTTTTCATGCTTGAAATAAGAAATTATTGCTTTAAAAAAGTAGTTTTATACTTGTGAGTGTTGATGACACAGCTTTGCAACACTTGATATTCTAGTTTCAAGCATGTTTTACTCAATATAGGTCGTCAAATCTCAGCAACAAGCTGTAATATCTTACTGAGATCATTTAGGAGCAAAACACGTAAAACAAGTAAAACACTCTAACATAAAATCTGCTTAGTGAGAAGAAGTATCTTATCAGACAAAAAATAAGCAAATATCACCCTTATTTGAGATATTTAAAGGCCTACTGAAACCCACTACTACGGACCAAGCAGTCTGATAGTTTATATATCAATGATGAAATCTTAACATTGCAACACATGCCAATACGGTTAGCTTACTAAAGTGCAATTTTAAATTTCGCGCAAAATATCCTGCTGAAAACGTCTCGGTATGATGACGCCTGCGCGTGACGTCACGGATTTTAGAGGCCATTTTGGGACAGCATGGTGGCCAGCTATTAAGTCGTCTGTTTTCATCGCAAAATTCCACAGTATTCTGGACATCTGTGTTGGTGAATCTTTTGCAATTTGTTCAATGAACAATGGAGACAGCAAAGAAGAAAGCTGTAGGTGGGAAGCGGTGTATTGCGGCAGGTGTTGTGCCGGATAACGCACCCCCGCTATAGAATGCACCCCCTGACTGTTGTGCCGGATAACACAGCCGGTGTTTCATTGTTTACATTCCCGAAAGTTGACAGTCAAGCTTTACCATTGGCCTGTGGAGAACTGGGACAACAGAGACTCTTACCAGGAGGACTTTGAGTTGGATACGCAGACGCGGTACCGAGAGTACGCATGCAGCTGCGGCTTCCAAACATTTGATCGCTTGCCCGTGCGTGCGTGCCGCTATGTGCATGACACGTACGTAACTTTGGGGACTTTGGGGAAATATACAGGTAAAAGCCAGTAAATTAGAATATTTTGAAAAACTTGATTTATTTCAGTAATTGCATTCAAAAGGTGTAACTTGTACATTATATTTATTCATTGCACACAGACTGATGCATTCAAATGTTTATTTCATTTAATTTTGATGATTTGAAGTGGCAACAAATGAAAATCCAAAATTCCGTGTGTCACAAAATTAGAATATTACTTAAGCCTAATACAAAAAAGGGATTTTTAGAAATGTTGGCCAACTGAAAAGTATGAAAATGAAAAATATGAGCATGTACAATACTCAATACTTGGTTGGAGCTCCTTTTGCCTCAATTACTGCGTTAATGCGGCGTGGCATGGAGTCGATGAGTTTCTGGCACTGCTCAGGTGTTATGAGAGCCCAGGTTGCTCTGATAGTGGCCTTCAACTCTTCTGCGTTTTTGGGTCTGGCATTCTGCATCTTCCTTTTCACAATACCCCACAGATTTTCTATGGGGCTAAGGTCAGGGGAGTTGGCGGGCCAATTTAGAACAGAAATACCATGGTCCGTAAACCAGGCACGGGTAGATTTTGCGCTGTGTGCAGGCGCCAAGTCCTGTTGGAACTTGAAATCTCCATCTCCATAGAGCAGGTCAGCAGCAGGAAGCATGAAGTGCTCTAAAACTTGCTGGTAGACGGCTGCGTTGACCCTGGCTCTCAGGAAACAGAGTGGACCGACACCAGCAGATGACATGGCACCCCAAACTATCACTGATGGTGGAAACTTTACACTAGACTTCAGGCAACGTGGATCCTGTGCCTCTCCTGTCTTCCTCCAGACTCTGGGGCCTCGATTTCCAAAGGAAATGCAAAATTTGCTTTCGTCAGAAAACATGACTTTGGACCACTCAGCAGCAGTCCAGCTCTTTTTTTCCTTAGCCCAGGTGAGACGCTTTGCGCGCTGTTTCTTGGTCAACAGTGGCTTGACACGAGGTATGCGGCAGTTGAAACCCATGTCTTTCAAGCGTCTCTTGATGGTGGATCTTGAAGCACTGACTCCAGCAGCTGTCCACTCCTTCTGAATCTCCCCCACATTTTTGAATGGGTTTTTTTTCACAATCTTGACCAGGGCGCGGTGATCCCTATCGCTTGTACACTTTTTCTGACCACAGTTTTTCCTTCCCTTTGCCTCTCCATTAATGTGTTTGGACACAGAGCTCTGAGAACAGCCAGCCTCTTCAGCAATAACCTTTTGTGTCTTTCCCTCCTTGTGCAATGTGTCGATGGTTGCCTTTTGGACAGCTGTCAAATCTGAAGTCTTCCCCATGTTTGTGTAGGCTTCAGAACTGGACTGAGAGACCATTTAAAGCCCTTTGCAGGTGTTTTGAGTTAATCAGCTGATTAGTTTGTGGCACCAGGTGTCTTCAAAATTTAACCCTTACACAATATTCTAATTTTGTGACACACGGAATTTTGGATTTTCATTTGTTGCCACTTCAAATCATCAAAATTAAATGAAATAAACATTTGAATGCATCAGTCTGTGTGCAATGAATAAATATAATGTACAAGTTACACCTTTTGAATGCATTTACTGAAATAAATCAAGTTTTTCAAAATATTCTAATTTACTGGCTTTTACCTGTATATGCTGTATGAACTTTGGGGAGGTGAACGGTACTTTGGGCTGTGGGATTGAGTGTGTTGTGCAGGTTGTATTGGCGGGAGGGGGGAGGTGTTTGTTATGCGGGATTAATTTGTGGCAGATTAAATATAAACCTGGTTGTGTTGTGGCTAATAGAGTATATATATGTCTTGTGTTTATTTACTGTTTTAGTCATTCCCAGCTGAATATCAGGTCCCACCCGCCTCTCACAGCATCTTCCCTATCTGAATCGCTCCCACTGCTCTCTAGTCCTTCACTCTCACTTTCCTCATCCACAAATCTTTCATCCTCGCTCAAATTAATGGGGAATTCGTCGCTTTCTCGGTTCGAATCGCTCTCGCTGCTGGTGGCCATGATTGTAAACAATGTGCGGATGTGAGGAGCTCCACAACCTGTGACGTCACGCTACTCGTCTGCTACTTCCGGCACAGGCAAGGCTTTTATATCAGCGACCAAAAGTTGCGAACTTTATCGTCAATGTTCTTTACTAAATCCTTTCAGCAAAAATATGGCAATATCGCGTAATGATCAAGTATGACACATAGAATGGACCTGCTTTAAATAAGAAAATCGCATTTCAGCAGGTCTTTAATCTTACTTAGATTTCAGTTTTTGCAGTGTATACACTGACTTTGCGAGAGTAACCTACATTTATTTAGGAACCAAATAATGGGGATGCAGCCCGAGAAGACACAAACTCTGTGAGGCACAGGGGCGTCAATAGCTTTTAAGGACAGGGGGGGCTTTGCCCCCAGGAGATGCACAGGATGCGAGCGAATGTTACGCACGAGCACAAAACTTCACAAACGGCTAACAAAGACTTAGAAATTATTCATTGTTATTATTATTATTTTTTTTAAATGCACGGGACGAAATGAAATGCTCCCCGGGACGATGGCTTTTAACCATATATTTTCTTTTTCTTTTTATGTATTTATTCATTTTACATTTTATATTAAATGTCTTGGTTTTTCCTCCCTCTGAAAATCCTATTAAATGTTTAACAAGCCATCCTATAATAATAAAACAGCTATTAATGTAACAATACAATAAAACAAATATATTTAATGATGTTTTTTTTTTCATTATTTTAACAATAGGCGTATGTCTATTACTTTATATAGATTCTACAAGAAACACAAAACTTAAAAAATAAATGATTTACAATTGCACACACAAGGTTTTGTGCAGCTTCACTCATTGTAAAGGAAGATAATGTGCTTCGTACACCTGCAGGACCGCAAGCAAGGTCGCAGAGAAAATGCGGGCTGGAATTTGAGTGATGTGGGCATTTTCTATATGAACAAGTGGAATGGATTGGATACCGACGCACGAAAGGGGCTCTCTACCTTACGCTACGAAGTGAGGGGAAACTGAGTGAATAATAACAGGCTATATGATTATTTATTTAAACTCATATTTGGGCCACTTTATAATGAATATGTCGGTATTTATTTGTAAAAAAAAAACAAAAAAAAAACACCAAATTATTTAGGGGGGCTTAAGAATATTTTAGGGGGGCTTGAGCCCCCCTACCAACGCCAATGGTGAGGCATAACCCTAAAGAGGACACATTTTGCCCTCGCAAAAATGACTAATGATCTACTGCTAACGATGGATTCTGATGCGTCATCTATGTTGCTGCTTCTTGATCTTAGCGCTGCTTTCGATACCGTCGATCATAACATTTTATTAGAGCGTATCAAAACACGTATTGGTATGTCAGACTTAGCTTTGTCGTGGTTTAACTCTTATCTTACTGACAGGATGCAATGCGTCTCCCATAATAATGTGACCTCGGACTATGTTAAGGTAACGTGCGGAGTTCCTCAGGGTTCGGTTCTTGGCCCTGCACTCTTTAGTATTTACATGCTGCCGCTAGGCGAGATCATACGCAAATACGGTGTTAGCTTTCATTGTTATGCTGATGACACCCAACTCTACATGCCCCTAAAGCTGACCAACACGCCGGATTGTAGTCAGCTGGAGGCGTGTCTTAATGAAATTAAACAATGGATGTCCGCTAACTTCTTGCAACTCAACGCCAAGAAAACGGAAATGCTGATTATCGGTCCTGCTAAACACCGACATTTATTTAATAATACCACCTTAACATTTGACAACCAAACAATTACACAAGGCGAATCAGTAAAGAATCTGGGTATTATCTTCCACCCAACTCTCTCCTTTGAGTCACACATTAAGAGTGTTACTAAAACGGCCTTCTTTCATCTCCGTAATATCGCTAAAATTCGTTCTATTTTATCCACTAGCGACGCTGAGATCATTATTCATGCGTTCGTTACGTCTCGTCTCGACTACTGTAACGTATTATTTTCGGGTCTCCCTATGTCTAGCATTAAAAAATTACAGTTGGTACAAAATGCGGCTGCTAGACTTTTGACAAGAACAAGAAAGTTTGATCATATTACGCCTATACTGGCTCACCTGCACTGGCTTCCTGTGCACTTAAGATGTGACTTTAAGGTTTTACTACTTACGTATAAAATACTACACGGTCTAGCTCCGTCCTATCTTGTCGATTGCATTGTACCATATGTCCCGGCAAGAAATCTGCGTTCAAAGAACTCCGGCTTATTAGTGATTCCCAGAGCCCAAAAAAAGTCTGCGGGCTATAGAGTGTTTTCTATTCGGGCTCCAGTACTATGGAATGCCCTCCCGGTAACAATTAGAGATGCTACCTCAGTAGAAGCATTTAAGTCCCATCTTAAAACTCATTTGTATACTCTAGCCTTTAAATAGCCCCCCTGTTAGACCAGTTGATCTGCCGTTTCTTTTCTTTTCTCCTCTGCTCCCCTTTTCCTTGAGGAGGGGGGGGGGGGGGGGCACAGGTCCGGTGGCCATGGATGAAGTGCTGGCTGTCCAGAGTCGGGACCCGGGGTGGACCGCTCGCCTGTGCATCGGCAGGGAACATCTCTGCGCTGCTGACCCGTCTCCGCTCGGGATGGTGTCCTGCTGGCCCCACTATGGACTGGACTCTTACTATTATGTTGGATCCACTATGGACTGGACTCTCACAATATTATGTCAGACCCACTCGACATCCATTGCTTTCGGTCTCCCCTAGAGGGGGGGGGGTTACCCACATATGCGGTCCTCTCCAAGGTTTCTCATAGTCATTCACATCGACGTCCCACTGGGGTGAGTTTTTCCTTGCCCGTATGTGGGCTTTGTACCGAGGATGTCGTTGTGGCTTGTGCAGCCCTTTGAGACACTTGTGATTTAGGGCCATATAAATAAAGATTGATTGATTGATTGATTGATTTTGCAAGTGAAGTCGTTGCAAGTTTTTAATGAGCTATGTGCTTGTCAAAACAAGAGACTGGACGAAAAAACACGTGGAGATGCTTCTCTTCTTGCAGTCTCCAGTAGGACCAACCATCGATGCTTTAAAGACATGAAGGGACAAGCAAAAAAAAAAATCACATGATTGCGTGTGCAGGTGGGATGTTTGTTTGTTTGCAGGTGTGTTCGCTGCGCTCACCATTCACACACACACATAGTTGACAGTAAGGTACTTGGGAAGATCATCGCAATCATATGCGGGCCCCAAGGTACTGTCGGCAGTGACTTGGCAAGTATTCTGGCCATTGCACCTGTAGGTCAGTCCAAGGAAAAAACAGTTACACAGCAATGCATGGAGCATTGCACTGAGTAGCACACAGGCTGGGGTCTGGAAGGTGTCCGGAATAACAAACTTGCCTGTTTGCTAGTTGGACTCAATTAATGCAACCGACCAAACTAGCACTCACTTTGTTGAAACGGTCCCCTGGGTTGAGTAGCTGGAGCAGAAAGTCATCACTGAGGGAGTGTCGCTGCAGAGTTGCTCGTCAAAGCGTCCATATCTGGCCCTGATAATCTCAATGGAGCTGCCAGCGTCTGAGAGCAACCCACAATTGTCATTAAGGGCCTGCTCTACTAAAGGTTTGCGTGTAATAAAACGCGTTCAAACTTGGTAGCAATGCTTGAATATAGGTTGAAAAGGATTTAGGGCTGGGCGATATTGCCTTTTTTTTTAATATCGCGATATTTTAAGGCCATATCGCGATACACGATATACAAACCCCGTTTCCATACGAGTTGGGGAATTGTGTTACCGTATTTTCCGCACTATAAGGCGCACCGGATTATTAGCCGCACCTTCAATGAATTGCATATTTCATAACTTTGTCCACCAATAAGCCGCCCCGGATTATAAGCCGCGCCTACGCTGCGCTAAAGGGAATGTCAAAAAAACAGTCAGATAGTTCAGTCAAACTTTAATAATATATTGAAAACCAGCGTTCTAACAACTCTGTCCCAAAATGTACGCAAATGTGCAATCACAAACATAGTAAAATTCAAAATGGTGTAGAGCAATAGCAACATAATGTTGCTCGAACGTTAATGTCACAACACACAAAATAAACATAGCGCTCACCTTCTGAAGTTATTCTTCATTCGTAAATCCTTCGAATTCTTCGTCTTCGGTGTCCGAATTGAAAAGTTGCACAAGCGTGGGATCCAAAATGGCCGGTTCCGTCTCGTCGAAGTCATCGGAGTCAGTGTCGCTGTTGTTGTCCAGTAGTTCTGTGAATCCTGCCTTCCGGAAAGCTCGGACCACAATTGTGACCGAAATATCTGCCCAGGCATTTACGATCCACTGGCAAATGTTGGCGTATGTCGTCCGGCGCTGTCTGCCTGTTTTAGTGAAGGTGTGTTCGCCTTCGGTCATCCATTGTTCCCACGCCGTTCGCAGTCGTGATTTGAATGCCCTGTTGACACCAATATCCAGCGGTTGGAGTTCTTTGGTTAATCCACCCGGAATGACGGCGAGTGTTGTATTTGTGTGCTTCACTTGTTTTTTGACACCATCTGTGATGTGGGCGCGCATGGAGTCGTATATCAACATGGACGGAGCTGTGTGAAAAAAGCCACCCGGCCTCTTCGCGTAAACTTCCCTTAACCACTCGCTCATCTTTTCTTCATCCATCCCTTCGAGTTAGCTTTTATGATGACGCCGGCTGGAAAGGTCTCTTTTGGCAAGGTCTTCCTTTTGAATATCACCATGGGAGGAAGTTTCTGGCCATTAGCATGGCAAGCTAGAACCACAGTGAAGGATGACTTCTCATTCCCTGTGGTGCGAATATTCACCGTACGTGCATTTTGTAGTCTGGTCTTTACAGATGTAAACACACAAAGGAAATGAAACGAAATATCCGCGCGCTTCTTTTTCTTCCGGGGGCGGGTGGTAGCTTACAGTAGAAGAAGAAGCGCTTCCTGTTCTATGGGGGCGGGTGCTTACCTTGGCGGTTGCTTGCGTAGAAGAAGAAGCGCTTCCTGTTCTACCGGGAAAAAAGATGGCGGCTGTTTACCGAAGTTGCGAGATCGAAACTTTATGAAAATGAATCGTAATATTAATCCATATATAAAGCGCACCGGGTTATAAGGCGCACTGTCAGCTTTTGAGAAAATTTGTGGTTTTTAGGTGCGCCTTATAGTGCGGAAAATACGGTAGATGTAAATATAAACGGAATACAATGATTTGCAAATCCTTTTCAACCCATATTCAGTTGAATGCACTACAAAGACAAGATATATATATATATATTTTTTTGGAAATAATAATTAACTTAGAATTTCATGGCTGCAACACATGCCAAAGTAGTTTAACAACACTCAGTAAACGTTAAGCTTCTCAGGTGGAATTCTTTCCCATTCTTGCTTGATGTACAGCTTAAGTTGTTCAACAGTCCGGGGGTCTCCGTTGTGGTATTTTAGGCTTCATAATGCGCCACACATTTTCAATGGGAGACAGGTCTGAACTACAGGCAGGCCAGTCTAGTACCCGCACTCTTTTACTACAAAGCCACGCTGTTGTAACACGTGGCTTGGCATTGTCTTGCTGAAATAAGCAGGGGCGTCCATGGTAACGTTGCTTGGATGGCAACATTTGTTGCTCCGAAACCTGTTTGTACCTTTCAGCATTTATGGTGCCTTCACAGATGTGTAATTTACCCATGTCTTGGGCACTAATACACACCCATACCATCACAGATGCTGGCTTTTCAACTTTGCACCTATAACAATCCGGATGGTTCTTTTCCTTTTTGTCATCCACATTTTCCAAAAACAATTTGAAATGTGGACTCGTCAGACCACAGAACACTTTTCCACTTTGCATTAGTCTATCTTAGATGAGCTCGGGCCCAGCGAAGCCGGCGGCGTTTCTGGGTGTTGTTGATAAATGGCTTTCGCTTTGCATAGTAGAGTTTGAACTTGCACTTACAGATGTAGCGGCAAACTGTAGTTACTGACATGTTTTCTGAAGTGTTCCTGAGCCCATATGGTGATATCCTTTACACACTGATGTCGCTTTTTGATGCAGTACCGCCTGAGGGATCGAATATCCGTAATATCATCGCTTAGGTGCAGTGATTTCTCCAGATTCTCTAAACCTTTTGATGATATTACAGACCTTAGATGGTGAAATCCCTAAATTCCTTGCAATAGCTGGATGAGAAAGGTTTTTCTTAAACTGTTCAACAATATGCTCACGCATTTGTTGACAAAGTGGTGACCCTTGCCTCATCCTTGTTTGTGGATGGACAATTCAACCCTTAACTCAACAATGAGTAGATGAGTGTTTTATGTGTGTATATGTGTAAATAAATGAACACTGAAATTCAAGTATTTCTTTTATTTATATATATATATATATATATATATATATATATATATATATATATATATATATATATATATATATATATATATATATATATATATATATATATATAGCTAGAATTCACTGAAAGTCAAGTATTTCTTATATATATATATCTTAACCACGCCCCCAACCACGCCCACCACCCCACCCCCATCTCCCGAAATCGGAGGTCTCAAGGTTGGCAAGTACGCTCCTAATAGAAAAGCAACTTCTTGCATCATGCCGGGCCTTTTGCAGTCGTCCCGGCATGTCTAAGATAGACGAACATGTGTAGTAGTTGTATGCTGCATGTTTCAAAACATAGCATCGGGTAGGAAAAATGAGGACATGTGCAGTAAATGAGTGTCTCCATGGTGACAGTACACAAAAAAATCCTCGTTTAAATAGATCGGTCCGCACCACTTTTGTACTTGTCGGAAATTGCACACGCAGTCTTAGTAGATCACCCGCAAAAACGCCCACTGATATTATACACGACTTTATAGTTTGCAGACGCTGTTAAGCATGTGGTATTGGAGTTTTAGTAGATCAGGCCCTTAGTGTGCTGATAGTGTATGACTACTCATTGCGTCGTGTTGAATTACCACAAAAAATGGTAAAGCTGCATCCTTACCGCAGGAGAGCTGTGCTGTTTGTCCTTCACAGGCAACAAGGGAGCGCTTACCTGTCAAAGCAGAATGTAAAATCAGATTCAGAGTCATGTAAGAAAATCACACGTGTTGAAGTTTTTATTTTTATTTGTCCTGTCCAGCCACATGGGTAAATAATATTGTTGATCAATATGCCCGTATCTGCTGTACTGATTTATTTGACCAAGAAGAGAACAACAACAGATACAGTATATACCAGGCCTGCACTGCAAAAATGTATATCTAAGTAAGATGAAATATCTCAAATAAAGGTGATACTTGCTTATTTTCTGTCTGATAAGATAATTCTTCTCACTAAGTAGATTTTATGTTAGTGTTTTACTTGTTTTAAGGGTTTTGGTACTAAATGATGTCAGTAAGATATTACAGCTTGTTGCTGAGATTTGATGACCTATATTGAGTAAAACATGCTTGAAACTAGAATATCAACTGTTGCAAAGCTGTGTCATCAACACTCACAAGTATACAACTACTTTTTTTAAAGTAATCATTTCTTATTTCAAGCATGAAAAAAAAAATCATGACTTTGACACAATTGTGTCTCTTAATTAAAACAGATGACAGCCAAATGGACTTTGCTGTTTTATTTTCAATGAAACAATAGAAAATACGTACTCATATAGTAGTACAGTTGGCACAGTACAGTAAACTGACAGTTAATATTTAAACATTTAACATGTGACATTTCTAACAATTTTGAACAGAAATAGTTCATGCACATTCAGATGAATTCTTCAAAATTAAAATTTTTTGGCCGGGGGCCGGGCTGTGTATATGCGCACTAATTGACTGAAAGAGCACGAACTTGGCGCGATGATGTCATGTTATCCATGGAAAAATGCATTTTTAGACAATATGACTTGCCTGAGCGGCTAGGAGACCCCGAGAGTAACAAGCGGTTGCCTTGTTGCCTTTCCATTAAGAACAATAAACTAGTTTTTAGTATAAGTTTGCGGTTTCAAGAAATGTAATGCCGAGCGCATATCATTATGTCAAGATAATGGCACTAGCATTTACTTAATTTAAGAATATTTTTCAACATATTGAGCAAAAAGGTCTCATATTTGTTTTTTCTATCAAGAAAAGTGCAGTTGTTATTAGTGAGAATATACTTATTTTAAGGTATTTTTGGGTTCATTGAAGTTAGCTAATTTTACTTGTTTTGGAAAGTCTTGACAAGCCGAATTTTCTTGTTCTATTGGCAGATAATTTTGGTTAGTTCAAATAAAATACCCCTCATTTTTGTATTTTTTTTTTCTTGTTTGTAAGCACTGAGTTTTTGCAGTGTATACACTGCAAAAACTGAAATCTAAGTAAGATTAAATATCTCAAATAAGGGTGATATTTGCTTATTTTATGTCTGATAAGATAATTCTTCTCACTAAGCAGATTTTATGTTAGTGTTTTACTTGTTTTAAGGGTTTTGGTCCTAAATGATCTCAGTAAGATATTACAGCTTGTAGCTGAGATTTGATGACCTATATTGAGTAAAACATGCTTGAAACTAGAATATCAACTGTTGCAAAGCTGTGTCATCAACACTAATAGTATAAAACTACTTTTTTAAAGTAATCATTTCTTATTTCAAGCATGAAAAAAAAAATCATGACTTTGACACCATTTTGTCTCATTATTAAAACAGATGACAGCCAAATGGACTTTGCTGATTTATTTTCAATGAAACAATAGAAAAAATACGTACTCATATAGTAGTACAGTTGGCACAGTACAGTAAACTGACAGTTAATATTTAAACATTTAACAATTCAAACAATTTTGAACAAAAATAGTTCATGCACATTCAGATGAATTCTTCAAAATTACAATTTAAATTTGTTTGGCCGGGGGCCGGGCTGTATATATGCGCACTAATTGACTGAAAGAGCACGCACTTGCCGCGATGATGTCATGTTATCCATGGAAAAATGCATTTTTAGACAATATGATTTGCCTGAGCGGCTAGTAGACCCCGAGAGTAACAAGCATTTGCCTTGTTGCCTTTCCATTAAGAACAATAAACTAGTTTTTAGTATAAGTTTGCTGGTTTCAAGAAATGTAATGTCGAGCGCATATCATTATGTCAAGATAATGGCACTAGCATTTACTTCATTTAAGAATATTTTTCAACATATTGAGCAAAAAGGTCTCATATTTGTTTTTTCTATCAAGAAAAGTGCAGTTGTTATTAGTGAGAATATACTTAATTTAAGGTATTTTTGGGTTCATTGAAGTTAGCTAATTTTACTTGTTTTGGAAAGTCTTGACAAGCCAATTTTTCTTGTTCTATTGGCAGATAATTTTGCTTAGTTCAAATAAAATCCCGCTCATTTTAGTATATTTGTTTTCTTGTTTTTGAACACTGACTTTTTGCAGTGTGGGCAATTATTTTGCCTCAGGGGGCCACATTTAGAGAAAAAAATGTGCCTGGAGGCCAGTATATCTATTTTTAGGAACATTCATACAAAACCTCACAATAATGTCTGATCGAATGCTAAAAAACGTTATGACAGACCGCCTTAAAAAACAGAATGGAATTTCACATTTTTTAACTAAATGGGACATCCAGAATGTACATGAAAAATAAAAGAATGTGGAATTTACAATATTAACTATGAACGATAAAACACTGAATATTGACAACATAGGAACGTCAGACCTGTTAGAATAATTATTTCTAAATTATCACAAAAACTTTATTACATTGAGTTCCTGACAAGAAGACACAAGCTGTCTTTGAAACCTACCAAGAGTAAGGCTCGTAAAACTCCAATGTGTGTGTGTGTGGGGGGGGGGGGGGGGGAGTGCACAAGATGAAGGTGTTCCTGTGTTCTTTCATGTATGGTAATCAACAGAAGTATGTTGTTCTGGCCCAAGGACTTCAGAGCGGAGAGATGACAGGATCTGCCCAATTTCCAGATGACCTCTTTTTTGAAGTATTTTACGAACTCTTTTTGAACTATTTTATGGAACTCTTTTTGAACTATTTTACGAACTATTTTTGAACTGACCTTTCCTATGAATTGTTCACGACCTTTTCTGTGAACTTTTTGCAACCTTTGTCCTTTGGTAACAAAGGTGGCCATATGTTCTTTCATGTATGGTAATCAACAGAAGGATGTTGTTCTGGCCCAAGGACTTCAGAGCGTAGAAATGACAGGATCTGCCCAATTTCCAGACGACCTCTTTTTGAAGTATTTTACGAACTCTTTTTGAACTATTTTATGGAACTCGTTTTGAACTATTTTATGAACTCTTTTTGAACTGACCTTTCCTATGAATTGTTTATGACCTTTTCTGTGAACTTTTTGCGACCTTTGTCCTTTGGTAACAAAGGTCCAAAATAAAAGAAGGAGGCATGCAATCTTTTGGCAGAGCGTGCTGAGTGTACAGATGACTCTCCTCAAGATTGAGTCCAAATTGAATTCTGTCTCTGTGTAATTCTTTGCCTCTTGTCTTGTTTAATAGATGTCATCAGTGTTTGAACCTGACAACAGCCCCTCTCTATAGACATATTTTGCAATCAAGCGAAACAATGCAACAAAAATGCAACAAACACAAAGAAATATGAACGCAAGCCCCACCTACAATCCGATTTATCTGATACATCACTAAGCTTTAGAACTTTGTTGTAAAAATCATAATGACAGCTACAGTTTACATCTTAAAGATATAAAATAATTTTTGGGGAATGTCCGGCGGGCCGGATTGAAAAGCTTAACGGGCCGCATTTGCCCAGATCTGGTATATACAAATATGGTACCAGTATTCATAAAAAACAAATCAGTAAAGTAACCTAATAATAATCATAATAATATTAGTAGTAGTAATAATAATTACAATACAGTACTGACAATGATCATTAATTACACTCTAACTAAAGTATTATTAATAGTAATAACAATATTAACAAATAATACTAGTATTTACCGCTCTAATCACCATTAGTATCAATATAGCAATACATGTATTAAATAAATAAGTAAATTACAAGAGAAAGAAGGAAAGAAAAAAACAAATATATTACATTATACAGTGTTATGATAATGATAAATCAAGCATAGTGGTAAGCTGTGTTTTACAACAGGTGATGTGGATGTGCATATTTATGCGTGCAAGTGTGTATGTAGCAATATGCATGTGCTGAAGCGAGTATGTACTGTATGTGTTGTCGGAGGGAGATATTTACATATATCCGAATTTTAGTGTTACTTATTTTCTTTCATAGTCATATTTGAAAACAGCTCGTGTTTTCCATTTATTCTCTTTCTGTTTCTCTGCAAGTAAACTGTGTGTGTTAACCTTGAATTCTTTGGAATGTGTTTTGACTAGCATGTGTTTTGATTAGAGAGAGGAGAGAGGGTTTTGGGGTCGGGAAGACAGACCATTTTGGCGGCGCGATAGAATGTTCTATGCTGGACTGGTCTCAAATGTATATCTGCAAAGCTTTGCCAATATATTACAAAATACCTATTCTGTCTCTGGTGTTTTTTCAACTCAGCTTTAAGTGTCGTAAAGAGCTTGGGAGCGACTTGTGACTTGAATTCCCTGGGAGGAACAACTGGTCCAAAACGCAACAATGTATACGTGCATGTGTATGTATGTATATATGTTTATTTGTCACCATGTTGTGTATAGGTTGGATAGAAAGCTCACCAGGCCTTTGGTTCCGGCAGGTATAGTCGACCTGGACAAAGTTGTCATTTGTGTCGCATACAAACATGGTTGTGTCTGGCTTTGGCAGGCGGCAGCGTTCCTGGCCATCACAGCTGAAATATTGGAGATTTTTTTTTAATGTGGTTGTACTGGAAGAGAACAAGTGTAGACACAAATATTTGGACATGTGATTTTTGAATCTACAGGAAGTCGAAATGGAAGAACATAGAGTTTGAACCCCTCATTGGTGATATTGTATAACAACGTACATTTTTTTTAATTTTTATTTTAGAGAATGTTTCTATTCATCATTGGCGTTGTTAGGCCTATTTTAGGGGGGCTCAAGCCCCCCTAAAATATTCTTAAGCCCCACTAAATAATTTGGTGTTATATATTTTTTTAATTTTTTTTTACAAATACATGCCAACATATTCATTATAAAGTGGCCCGAATATGAGTTTAAATAAATAATCATATAACCTGTTATTATTCACTCAGTTTCCCCTCACTTCATAGCGTAAGGTAGAGAGCCCCTTTAGTGCGTCGGTATCCAATCCATTCCACTTGTTCATATAGAAAATGCTCACATCACTCAAATTCCAGTCCGCATATTCTCTGCGACCTTGCTTGCGGTCCTGCAGGTGTACGAAGCACATTATCTTCCTTTACAATGAGTGAAGCTGCACGAAACCTTGTGTGTGCAATTGTAAATAATTTAGTTTTTAAGTTTTGTGTTTCTTGTAGAATCTATATAAAGTAATATACATTAGCCTATTGTTAAAATAATGACAAAAACATCATTAAATATATTTGTTGTATTGTATTGTTACATTAATAGCTGTTGTATTATTATAGGATGGTTTGTTAAACATTTCATAGGATTTTCAGAGGTAGGAAAAACCAAGACATTTAATATAAAATGTAAAATGAATAAATACATGAAAAGAAAAAGAAAAAAAATGGTTAAAAGCCATCGTTTCGGGGAGCATTTCATTTCGTCCCGTGCATTTTTAAAGAATAATAATAATAACAATGAAAAATTTCTAAGTCTTTGTTAGCCGTTTATGAAGTTGTGTGCTTGTGTACGTTCGCTCGCATCCTGTGCATCTCCTGGGGGCTAAGCCCCCCCTTCCTTAAAAGCTAGTGACGCCCCTGCTATTCATCTAGGTCGAGGGACTGCACTCTTTAGCGCCGCCCTAGTGGCTCCCTGGAGCTTTTTCAAAAATGTATGAAAAATAAAAAGATGAGGAAAAAAATACCTTTTGTGTTTTAATATGGTTTCTGTAGAAGAACAAACATCTTTCCGAAACGCAGCCAATATTAAATACAAATAATGTGTCAGGAGACATGCAAATATAAATTTAATTCACAGAGGACATAAGTAAAATTAGAGCTCAAATCTACCTACAAACAATGTATAATGATGCTAGCCTAAATAGCATGTTAGCATTGATTAGCTTGCAGTTATGCACTAACCAAATATGCCTGATTAGCACTCCGGCAAAGTCAATAACGTTAACAAAGCTCACGATTGTGCATTCACGCACAGCATAAAAAGTTTGGTCGACAAAATGAGTCAACGACAGGGTGACATAAAACACGTCACGAAAGTTGTACATAAACAACTACGGTGAGTTCAAGGACTGCTGTAATTAGTAGGACAAAACGGCGCTTGCCAAATACTCTCATCAGTGAAGTATGTTTGATATAAAAGTGGGATTTCTAACAATTAGGTAGGTTTGTGTCATGTGTGTCCTCCTCCAGGAATCATATTAAAACAAAACAAATTTAATTTTTCCCCATCTTTTTCCATTTTCATACCTTTTTGAAAAAGCTCCAGGGGGCCACTAGGGCAGGGGTGTCAAACTCAAATAAAGAGTGGGCCAAAATTTAAAACTGAACAAAGCCGCGGGCCAAGGTTGAACAAATTAACCTTTTTGATAGGGACCCAAACAAGTTTTGCATTAAACATTGAACAAGCAAGGCTTTTATAACTTTATAGTGACATGCAAAATCGAGTTTCAAATAATAACAATAATAATTAAAAAATATCAATGGCATATCAAATACAATTTAAATAACAATTGAATGCCTCTTTTCTATTTTCAGCCTTCTGAGGTAAATATCAACATTAACGTTTTCCACAGGCTAATACATTTGAAAATAAAATAATGAATAAACCAACCATTCTGGACTTTAAACTGCTCAGTTTGCAACACACTGATCTAATATGATGTGCCCAAGCAATATACCTGCCATCTTTTCTTGGATGCTAGTTCATTAATGTCGGGGCTCAGGCTTTGAGCTGAGGCAACCTTCATTATCGAACGAAGGTGTTCATCAGTCATTATATCTCATATTCCACAGTCTTGGGGGCGTGCCTTACAGGCACTATCTTTAACGTCCTCTACGAGCTGTCGTCACGTCCGCTTTTCATCCCTTCTAACAACGTGCCGGCCCAGTCACAAGATATGAGCGGCTTCTGTACGCACACATACGCGAATGCAACGCATACTTCATCAACAGCGATACAGTTTACACTGAGAGTGGCCGTATAAGCAACTTTAACATTGTTAGAAATATACGCCACATTGTGAACCCACACCAAACAAGAATGACAAACACATTTTGGGAGAACATCCGCACAGTAACACAACAAAATACACCCCCGCTACTGAAATTTGGGAGTCTCCCGGGAGGTTTGGCAAGTATGAGAATTAGCGATGTACCGCGGCACCGCCGCTGTGTATAATCGGCGGGCCAGCTCTAGTGTAGATTTGATAGCCCCTCACGGGCTAAGTGAAATTTGGCCCGCTGGCCAGAGTTTCACACCCATGCTCTAGGGCAGGGGTCAGCAACCCGCGGCTCCGGAGCCGCATGCGGCTCTTTGATCACTCTGATGCGGCTCAGCTGCATACTTGCCGACCCCCCCCGATTTTCCCGGGAGACTTCCGGATTTCAGTGCCTCTCGCAGAAAACTCCCGGGATTAATATTCTCCGATTTTCATCCTTACAATAATAATAAGGGCGTGCCATGATGGTACAGCATTTAGCGCTCTCTACAATCTGTATAAACAGCGTGTCAGCCCAGCCTCTTGTTATATGCATCTTCTGCTTGCACACCTAAGTGACAGCAAGCATACTTGGTCAACAGCCACACAGGTTACACTGACGGAGGCCATATAAAACAACTTTAACACTCTTACTTATAATGCGCCACACTTTGAACCAACACATTTCGGGAGAACATCTGCACCGTAACACAACAGAACAAATACCCAGAATCCCATGCAGCCCTAACTCTTCCGGGCTACATTATACACCCCTGCTACCACCAAACCCCGCCCCCACCCCAACCCTGCTCCCTCACACATCAACCCCCCCCCCCCGCCCCCCTCTGTGCGTCGGTTGAGGTGGGCGAGGTTTGGTAGCGGGGTTGTATCATGTAGCCCGGAAGAGTTAGGGCTGCATGGGATTCTGGGTATTTGTTCTGTTGTGTTACGGTGCAGATGTTCTCCCGAAATGTGTTGGTCATTCTTGTCTGGTGTGGGTTCACAGTGTGGCGCATTACTAGTAAGAGTGTTAAAGTTTTTTATACCGCCACCGTCAGTGTAACCTGTGTAGTTGTTGACCAAGTATGCCTTGCTGTCACTTACCTGAGCAAACAGAAGCCCCTTACAACGTGTGGCTGGGCCGGCACGCTGGTTGTAGTGGGCGCTAAATGCTGTACCATCCGGTGGTGATCCCGATGGGATCACCACCTTATCGTGGTGGGGCACTTTGCGCGTCTCCATGACCCCTAGAGCTATGTCGGCTGGAGTCTTGTACTCCTGGCAGGGTTACCCAAGCCGAACAGGTCGAAGGGTAGAGTCCAGACTAAGAGTGATCCCGAAGACCTCAACGGTGGAGCAGGCAGAAGATGGTAGCAGTGAGAAGCACCACAATGGCTGTAAAAGCGGACGAAGGCTAAGGGAGCACACCCTGACAGAAAAGCAAGCTGGTGGCGGCAAGCTTTGAGGCGGTTTCCCAAAAACCTGGATTCCGGCAGCTTCCTGCAGTTGTAAGAAGATGCCGGTCGTCTAGGGTCTCCCTTGCCACTGGAACGATCTTCTTACAATCAAGGTAGTGGCGTTGGGAAAAGCGCACCCCTCATGCCACTCTAAAAACCATCATTGCGCAGGTATCTTCTTTACCTGAGTCTCCGCAAACATCAGCAGACTCATAAATAAAATAAGATGGTCATCATCGAATCGATTGACAACCATAAGTAACCATCCCGGCACGTTCGAGAGAACAGTTGCCCTGAAGTTCGTAGTCTGCCGGAAAAATCGGGAGGGTTGACAAGTATGACGCTGTCAAGCGCTATTCATATAAAACCTGCGGGCCGCACTAACATTCAATTTTCATATTAAGGTGTGGTCCGCCTGAGACCCTTGGTTTAAACATAGCACAAAGCAAAAAAAAAAAACTATGTATGCAGTGTTATTTCATTTTAAATTTCAAAAGATTTCTGTGGCTCCCATTGTTTTCAGTAATTTGTGAAACTGGTCAAAATGGCTCTTTGACTGGTAAAGGTTGCCGACCCCTGGCGTCGCTGAAGATCTAAAGCCGTGGGTCGCCGACCCCCGGTCTATACAGTAAAATGTATTTCCATGAGGTGTCTCACATGAACTGGACCCAGGTAATCAAGGATGGATGGATGCATGTCTGGTCAGGGCTGAAGACTGTGGCGGCCTGGGTTGACGCGGCACAGTCGACCGCATTGGCTTTACCGTAGCGTACTTCTCCCACCGTGATCACATGACGTTCGGCTGTACAAAGCATGAAGCACGATGGAAGGTTGGTGCAATGCAGGACAACATGGAGCAAACGAGGCTAAAGTTGGAATACTTACGGCATTGCAGTATATTGTTTGTACTCGGACATGCGACACTGTAGAGGATATCTGAATAGTCGGAACACACAACACAGTTACCACTCGTTTACCGTATTTTATTAAAATAGTTCCAAATACTAGAGTTCAGAGCTAGAAAAATATTTTCATATAAAACGAAAAACAGAAGGTTACCTGGTTGTGATGTGCAGCACCAAACCGTCGCCAGTACTATCGAAATAGAACATCAGTTAAAAAACAACTACAACAATTTCAAGTGTAGATTTTAATGGAATACTTACAGGCAAGGACTGTCAGCTTTGCAGGCAACATCTCGTCAAAACGAATGTAATAACGCTGGAAATGTACGGCTTTTTATTCAGACTTGTGCAAACAAACTCGGGACATTGGAAAATTCCCAAGGTTGTAAACAAATTAAAAACTCAGTATATAAATGATAATTAAATAAGAAGCAAATATTGGCTGATGATAAAATTAAAGACCGACTCTTTGAGTGACAAGTGAGACTGTTGAATAAAGTACCTGAGCTGTACACCTACAGAGGGGTGAATAATATCCTGTGTTAATGTACAGACTACTCAGAGAGAGACAACTAAAGAGGGGTTCCCCCTTCAGTGACCACTCGACTGTACCCAGGAGTGTGTTGCCCTTGAGCAGAGCACTTCAAAACCCTTGATCATATTTTGTGCACATGCAAGTGTTATTCACTCATGGCATTCAAATGTTTGTTCATGTAAATATACAGTTGCACTTTACTTTGCAGAGCATGCGTGGCTTCACAAATCTTCAGAGTTCACATGGCATTAAATGTAAATCAGTCCTGGGGCGATGTCCTATTCAATATTTTTATCCCTTGATCCCGATTCAAAACGGCCCACACTGCCAGGTATGGAAATTGTAGCTGAAATACATCATTTAAAGTACTGATCAGCTGTGTTTGTGAGGCCACAGACGGATGCCAGGGGAATCCACACAGACTGCTCAGACACCAGCATAAAGACCATACTTGCCAACCTTAAGACCTCCGATTTCGGGAGGTGGGGGTGTGGGGGGCGTTGTCGGGGGTGGGGCGGGGGCGTGGTTAAGAGGGGAGGAGTATATTTACAGCTAGAATTCACCAAGTCAAGTATTTCATATATATATATATATATATATATATATATACATATATAAGAAATACTTGACTTTCAGTGAATTCTAGCTATTTATATATATTTATTTTATTATATATATATATGTATATATATATATATATATATATCCAGCTCTCACTGGATCGGTTCGCAGCTGAGTGTGAAGCGACTGGGATGAGAATCAGCACCTCCAAGTCCGAGTCCATGGTTCTCGCCCGGAAAAGGGTGGAGTGCCATCTCCGGGTTGGGGAGGAGATCTTGCCCCAAGTGGAGGAGTTCAAGTACCTCGGAGTCTTGTTCACGAGTGAGGGAAGAGTGGATGGTGAGATCGACAGGCGGATCGGTGCGGCGTCTTCAGTAATGCGGACGCTGTATCGATCCGTTGTGGTGAAGAAGGAGCTGAGCCGGAAGGCAAAGCTCTCAATTTACCGGTCGATCTACGTTCCCATCCTCACCTATGGTCATGAGCTTTGGGTTATGACCGAAAGGACAAGATCACGGGTACAAGCGGCCGAAATGAGTTTCCTCCGCCGGGTGGCGGGGCTCTCCCTTAGAGATAGGGTGAGAAGCTCTGCCATCCGGGGGGAGCTCAAAGTAAAGCCGCTGCTCCTCCACATCGAGAGGAGCCAGATGAGGTGGCTCGGGCATCTGGTCAGGATGCCACCCGAGCGCCTCCCTAAGGAGGTGTTTAGGGCATGTCCGACCGGTAGGAGGCCACGAGGAAGACCCAGGACACGTTGGGAAGACTATGTCTCCCGGCTGGCCTGGGAACGCCTCGGGATTCCCCGGGAGGAGCTGGATGAAGTGGCTGGGGAGAGGGAAGTCTGGGCTTCCCTGCTTAGGCTGCTGCCCCCGCGACCCGACCTCGGATAAGCGGAAGAAGATGGATGAATGGATGGATATATATATATTTATATAAATAAGAGAAATACTTGAATTTCAGTGTTCATTTATTTACACATATACACACACACATAACACTCATCTACTCATTGTTGAGTTAAGGGTTGAATTGTCCATCCTTGTTCTATTCTCTGTCACTATTTTTCTAACCATGCTGAACACCCTCTCTGATGATGCATTCTGCTTCGTCTCCCTGTTGTGTGTGCAGTTGTGCACTGCACTCTCTAAAAGCCCTAGATGTTATTGTCACATATGCATGTACAGTAGATGGCAGTATTGTCCTGTTTAAGAGTGTCACAACATTGCTGTTTACGGCAGACAAACTGCTTTACGGTAGACAAAAACGTGACTGCTGTTGTTGTGTGTTGTTGCCGCGCTGGGAGGACGTTAATGAAACTGCCTAACAATAAACCCACATAAGAAACCAAGAACTCCTCCTCCATCATTCTACAGTTATAACGTGATTGGGCAGGCATGTTGTTTATATTGTGGGAAAGCTGACGTGAAAACAGGCTGTCGACACGTCACTCAGGTCCGCCTGAATTTCGGGAGATTTGCAGGAGAAAATTTGTCCCGGGAGGTTTTCGGTAGAGGCGCTGAATTTCGGGAGTCTCCCGGAAAATCCGGGAGGGTTGGCAAGTATGATAAAGACTGTTACAGTATCATCTACATTCTTGAGTGGTTCAGATATTTCCCCCTCCTGGGTGGTGAGACGGCTAACATCAGATGTGTGAGTGGTACAACATTGACAGTCAAAGTTGCATCAGATGTGAGAGACGACATCAGATATGTAAGTGGGACAGTCAAGACTTGCTAAAGGTTCATAGAAGATTCTATAGAAACTGTTTGTGGTCATGTTTGACCCCACTTGTGAAATAGTGGATAGTGATACAAAAACTGCAATTCCTTAATATTAATGAAAAACTTTATAAAAATGCAAATAGACTCAAACATATTTTATGAGGAATACCTGGAATAAGAAAATATTACAACTCTTCATTTTAAAGATTTTGTTTGAAGAATAACAACCCAGTTTTTGCAAAAACAAACTGATTTTAGAGGGGAATATTATCACAATTTCAGAATTGTTAAAACCATTAAAAATCAGTTCCCAGTAGCTTATTATATTTTTCGAAGTTTTTTTCAAAATTTTACCCATCACGCAATATCCCTAAAAAAAGCTTCAAAGTGATTTTAACCACCCGTCCATTTTCCTGTGACGTCACATAGTGAAGCCAACACAAACAAACATGGCGGAAAGAACAGCAAGCTATAGCGACATTAGCTCGGATTCAGACTCGGATTTCAGCGGCTTAAGCGATTCAACAGATTACGCATGTATTGAAACGGATGGTTGTAGTGTGGAGGCAGGTAGCAAAAACGAAATTGAAGAAGAAACTGAAGCTATTGAGCCATATCGGTTTGAACCGTATGCAAGCGAAACCGACGAAAACGACACGACAGCCAGCGACACGGGAAAAAGCGAGGACGTATTCGGCGATCGCCTTCTAACCAACGATTGGTATGTGTTTGTTTGGCATTAAAGGAAACTAACAACTATGAACTAGGTTTACAGCATATGAAATACATTTGGCAACAACATGCACTTTGAGAGTGCAGACAGCCCAGTTTTCATCAATTAATATATTCTGTAGACATACCCTCATGTCAGCAGGCCAGGGAAGCTAGGGTCGATATTTTTCTCTTGATCATCTTCGGGACGGTGTGAGCCAAGACATCCAGGGGGTTTAGCTCGCTCGTCTGCGGGAACAAACTGCCTCCATTGCTTGCCGTGCTCCCGAGTTCCTTTGTCCCTGAATTGCTCACACACTCCGGCAGATTCAATGGGGGTCTGGCGGCAGATTTCTTTGACTTTATCGTTGGAAATGCATCTGCTTTGAGTGTCGCAGGATATCCACACATTCTTGCCATCTCTGTCGTAGCATTTCTTGCCACTTTCGCATCTTTGGGCCACTGGTGCAACTTGAATCCGTCCCTGTTCGTGTTGTTACACCCTCCGACAACACACCGACGAGGCATGATGTCTCCAAGGTACGGAAAACAATCGAAAAAACGGAAAATAACAGAGCTGATTTGACTCAGTGTTTGAGAAAATGGCGGATTGCTTCCCGATGCGACGTCACGTTGTGACGTCATTGCTCCGAGAGCGAATATTAGAAAGGCGTTTATTTCGCCAAAATTCACCCATTTAGAGTTCGGAAATCGGTTAAAAAAATATATGGTCTTTTTTCTGCAACATCAAGGTATATATTGACGCTTACATAGGTCTGGTGATAATGTTCCCCTTTAATCGGGGTCCTTTTTCGACCCCACTCTTGTGGGGTTGTGCATCTAAGGGTTCCCAGAGCCCAAAAAAAGTCTGCGGGCTATAGAGCGTTTTCTATTCGGGCTCCAGTACTATGGAATGCCCTCCCGGTAACAGTTAGAGATGCTACCTCAGTAGAAGCATTTAAGTCCCATCTTAAAACTCATTTGTATACTCTAGCCTTTAAATAGACCCCCTTTTTAGACCAATTGATCTGCCGCTTCTTTTCTTTTCTCCTCTGCCCCCCTCTCCCTTGTGGAGGGGGGGCGGGGGCACAGGTCCGGTGGCCATGGATGAAGTGCTTGCTGACCAGAGTCGGGACCCGGGGTGGACCGCTCGCCTGTGCATCGTTTGGGGACTTACCTGTCTCCACTCGGGATGGTCTCCTGCTGGCCCCACTATGGACTATTATGTTAGATCCACCATGGACTGGACTTTCACAATATTATGCTAGACCCACTCGACGTCCATTGCATCCGGTCTCCCCTAGAGGAGGGGGGGGAGGGGGTCACCCACATCTGCGGTCCTCTCCAAGGTTTCTCATAGTCATTCACATCGACGTCCCACTGGGTTGTGAGTTTTTCCTTGCCCTCATGTGGGGCGTTGTGGCTTGTGCAGCCCTTTGAGACACTTGTGACTTAGGGCTATATAAATAAACATTGATTGATTGATTGATTGATAAGGGTTGAATACTTCAATAATGTAAATAAAATGATAATTAAGAAATACGTTTAATAACGTTAAACAAAATGTACCATAAATTATTATCGCAAAACACAAATAATGTTCAACACCACAAAACATGGAACAGAATGCAGTATTGGACTTGTATGTGTGCAATAAGTTGAGTTTTTTTCACTTTTTTATTACTGTTTTTATCATACTTGCCAACTTTAAGACCTCCGATTTCGGGAGGTGGGGGGCGTGGCCTGGGGGGGGCGGGGCGTGGTTCAGAGGGGAGGAGTATATTGACAGCTAGAATTCACAAAGTCAAGTATCTCATATATATATATATATATATATATATATATATAAGAAATACTAAGTCAAGTATTTCATATATATATATACACACACACACATACATATATATATATATATATATATATATATATATATATACACACACAAGAAATACTTGATTTTCAGTGAATTCTAGCTATAAATATATATTTATTTTATTTTATATGTACATACATACATACATATATATATATATATATATATATATATATATATATATATATATATATATATATATATATATATATATATATATATACATATATATATATACATATATATGTATATATATATATATATATATATATATATATATATATATATATATATATATATATATCCTGAAAATATGCTGTGTTTAGATAATTGATACTTCAAACTTGCATAAATAAATCTTAAGGAATATAACGTAACTTGGCTTCTGAGAGCTTCAAAATTTAATGAATAAAATGCTAAAGTTGTTGATAAACAAGCAATTATATTAATAATTAAATGTGGTCCTTTTAAATGAATTATTATGATACTTTAAAATTAATTATTTCAAATATGTTTATTTTAATGTATAATTCTATGGCTGGATGTAATAAGGAGTCAGAAAAAATACAAATAAAAATACAATTAATTTTGATGTTTTTAGCAAAATATAGTAAACATGTATTTATTGTTTTTATTAATAAATATATTTATTTTTAGGTAAGATAAACATAATAATACAATGTATCCCTGTTGTCCTCCCGTCTTGAAAAAAGGCTGTCCTCACTCAGGTCCGCATGGAGCTGGAGGGGGGCGTGGCCTCCAGCTCCGACTGAAAATCGGGAGATTTTCGGGAGAATATTTGTCCCGGGAGGTTTTCGGGTGAGGCGCTGAATTTCGGGAGTCTCCCGGAAAATTCGGGAGGGTTGGCAAGTATGGTTTTTATTACTTGTTATATCATGCCTATTTAAAGTACGTAATACTGAGGAAATACATCTGTATTAGGGTTGTAGCGATACCGGAATTTCAGTAGCTGACAGTGATGGGTATTGTTTATATTTCAACTGACATTAGTACCAAAGCGGTGCTTTAAAAACGGTGCTGGTGCTTAAATGCTCCTTGAACCGGTTCTTAAAAAATGGAAAATATGCAGTTCTTTGTAAAAAAAAAAAAACCCAACCACAATGCATTGTTATTGCTATGGAATTTTGTGATCTTCCAGTTCAGAGGTCACAATATTACTCAAGGGGGGGTGTGGCTTCAGGATAAAGTTGCCGAATGGGAAACATGTTCTGAGTTCTTTGCATGCATGTTATAGAACTTTACAATTCTATTTTCAATGTTAATGACATTAGTGACATTCACTGCAAGGTTGGAACAACACAGGGCAAAATGAAGCAAGGACGGCGGAATTCATGCTACACTCAAGCATGTTGTTGGCATCGAGACATGCAAGACTGCATTGGATGGATGGATGGATGGATGGATGGATAGATGCAAGCTATATTTCTGAGGAAGGATGCAAAATTGAGACAAATGATCTTGCCAAAGAGTCAATGTGTACCTTTGAAGAGCCCCTTCAGGAGTTGCTGTGCACATAACATCATCATAATGCTGTGTATTTAGGGATTTGTCTAGACTCAATATTGACGTACCGTACCCTAAGGCGGGGAAAGAAAGAGTAAAGCATCACTTTAATCGGACCAGATGTTTTAGTTCATGCATATTTAGCTGCATGTATGTGTTTTTTGGAGCAGTATTTAATCATGTTATGTAAGGGTGTTACGGTACACAAAAATTTCGGTTCGGTACGTACCTCAATTTAGAGGTCACGGTTCGGTTCATTTTCGGTACAGTAAGAAAACAACAAAATATACATTTTTTGGTTATTTATTTACCAAATTTGTAAACAATGGCATAACATACATATACACACAGGGTCCATTGCCAGGGTTAATGTGGTCAACATATATAAAATAAAAACTAAATAAGATAATGGTTTCTTAACCAAACCTTTCTACATATAAAGTGCTTTTTTTGATTGATTTATTTAGACTTTTATTAGTAGATTGCACAGTACAGTACATATTCCGTAAGTTGTTGCTCAGATTAAATAAAATGACAAAACTTTTCTTCTACATATAAAAAGTGCAACATTAAACAGTTTCAAGTCAACTCAGCCTCAGATTAACTTTTCTTTTCCCCCCCAGCCTGGCTAACTTGGCAGTAAGAGGATATACGGGCTTATTGTTCTTCCACCATAGAAGTGGGTCAAAATCTAGCTTCTAATGGTCTTAAATCTGCTGCTATAAAAACATTTGTTATTGGTTTAGCCCTGCCTGACTCGCCGAGGAGAGGCTGCTTGAATGCACCTCCAAACCGAACCGCTGCTGGGACTACTTCGACAAGCAAGACGTTATTTCAGAAGAATGGCATGAGGATTTCTGCTTCCTCTCATTCAGGGATTCTCAAACTGTGGTACCACCAGTGGTACGCAGGCTCCATCTAGTGGTACACCAAGTAATCACTTAATTTAATATCCCAACACGGTGTTACTGTTCAAAGTGTGTGTAATGTTACAGTGGCCAAAAAATATTAAATATACTTGTAAAATAAAACTTTTTATTTAGACGTACTACACTGTATTTTAATGTTGGTCATTATGGGAATAATTGAAGAGCCAATATTTTTCTGAGGTGGTAAATAAAAAGTTTGACAACCACTGCTCTAGTTTGATGTATTATAACTTTCGAATGCTATAATGTCACAGCGTGGTTGCAGCATACTGCGCGGTTCGTTCTCCCGGGATGCAATAGGACGACTCAGAACAGGACTTGCAGGTAGGAACATGATTTAATCTTGATAAATCATCCAACTTACAAAACAAAGGCAAGTGTGCCTATCGCACACGGAAGCTAAAGCAAAAACTTAAAGAACAGCTAACACTTAGCATAGACTATGGACATGGAACACTCACGGAATTGTGCCATGAAATAAACAAGACTTACGTAGACAAGGCATGATGAAGCAAACACTTGGCATGAACTTGAAACCAGACGTGAAGCGAACAATGACGCCAGGCCGACTGACCGGCAAAGGCAGGCTTAAATAATTACTCTGATTAGAAACAGGTGAGCGTCCCGAACACCAAAGCATACTTGACAACCCTCCCGGATTTTCCGGGAGACTCCCAAAATTCAGCGCCTCTCCCGAAAACCTCCCGAAATTCAGGCGGAGCTGGAGGCCACGCCCCCTCCAGCTCTATATGGACCTGAGTGACGTGTTGACAGCCTGTTCACACGTCCGCTTTCCCACAATATAAACAGCTAATGATCGAGGGCGAGTTCTTGGTTTCTTATGTGGGTTTATTGTTAGGCAGTTTCATTAACGTCCTCCCAGCGCGGTAACAACACACAACAACAGCAGTCACGTTTTTTTCTACCGTAAAGCAGTTTGTCTGCGTAAACAGCAATGTTGTGACACTCTTAAACAGGACAATACTGCCATCTACTGTACATGCATATGTGACCCACCCATAATGTGTCACATTTTTGTGTTGATGTATTTATTTTATTTTGTGGTTTGAATTCGTTTTTGGAGCTGTCATTACACATTTATCAGTATTCACATTGGTCAGTAGGGGGCAGTAGGGCGTTTCTTCCCAATTGAATGCTATCACCTGCAGACCGGAAGTGTCTTGTCATTCTGATGAGCGCGACCAGTCTGTGAACAATTAAAACGTCCTGTGTGCTTTTTCCTCCTGTATAACAGGTTAGTTTTGGTGATTCAACTCACTGAATAATATCCATGTGATCTTTATACGTTTAAGTACACATTCTGATGGTGGAGCCTAACTCTAAAGTGTTTGTGAGTTGTAGTTTGTATTTGTGAATGAATCCAGTGCACAGCTGCAGTAATCAATACAAAAAGGCGAGTGCGCAATGTTTATATAGGAACGTCTGATCCTAATTCAGACTCCCAAATTAGAGCTCCCGTTTTCTTATTGATTTTATAATGTATATTTGTATAATGTGTGTGTTCTGAAATAGTGACAGAGAATAGAACAAGGATGGACAATTCAACCCTTAACTCAACAATGAGTAGATGAGTGTTATGTGTGTATATATGTGTAAATAAATGATTCAAGTATTTCTTTTATTTATTTATATATATATATATATATATATATATATATATATGTATATATATATATATATATATATATATATATATATATATATATATATATATATATATATATATATATATATATATATATATATATATATATATATAATAAAATATATATATAGCTGGAATTCACTGAAAGTCAAGTATTTCTTATATATATATATATATCTTAACCACGCCCCCAACCACGCCCCCGCCACGTCCCCAACCACGCCCCCCACCCCCACCCCCCCACCTCCCGAAATCGGAGGCAGGTGAAAACAATAAGCAGCCATGGCAACCAAACCAAACTCAGAGGTGTCACAAACAGGAACTAAAGGAGTCCAAAACTAACAGAACATAACAAAAACATGATCCGGACCACGGATCACGACAGTAAAATGCTAAAATAAATAAATAAACAAGTTCAGTCCGTGTCGTGCTTGGCCTGGCACAGCTTCTTAAGCTGAGGTGTAAACCAGGGCTTGTTCTATGTGCAAAAGGTCGTGGTATACACATGTACCTACTCAGTGGCCTAGTGGTTAGAGTGTCCGCCCTGAGATCGGTAGGTTGTGAGTTCAAATCCCGGCCGAGTCATACCAAAGACTATAAAAATGGGACCCATTACCTCCCTGCTTGGCACTCAGCATCAAGGGTTGGAATTGGGGGTTAAATCACCAAAAATGATTCCCGGGCGCGGCCACCGCTGCTGCCCACTGCTCCCCTCACCTCCCAGGGGGTGATCAAGGGTGATGGGTCAAATGCAGAGAATAATCTCGCCACACCTAGTGTGTGTGTGACAATCATTGGTACTTTAACTTTTTTAACTTTTACATGTCCTCACAGAAGCTAATGTATGATGTCACGGTGTTCAGGTGAGTTTGTCCAGATGTTCTGATGCAGCTTAAACAAAAACATTCCAATCAGTACAATAAAGCAGGCCTGTAACTGCTGCTTTGAATCTTTTGACCATCCCTTCAAAGTTCCTAATACTGCTGCCTCTCGGTCAGGATGAGGTCAATTAGACGAATGATCGGAGAGTCTTAAAGCTGCACAGGGAACAGAGCGATAAGAGCCCTTTATTACTGTGTAGCAGTGGTCCAGAGTGTTAGCTCCCCTGGTGGGGCACTTAATATGCTGTTTGTATTTTGGGAGTTAATGGCTTAAAGTTCCCCAGAGTGATGAGTAAGGAAATCAGTATGGGTTTTTTTTCTCCACGTCTGCAATATGGTCAGCCGGGTGCTGTAACGCTTCTGTTACGCAGGCCTGTGGGGGGGTATGTAAACATCAACCATCATACACGAAGAGAACTCTTGCGGTAAATAAACCAGTTTACAGTTCATAGACAACTCTCCAGATGTGGGCGACACTTCTGCTTCGACACTGTCACATTTGTGCACCGACCTTCGTTTATGGAGGACAGAGGTGCAGGGGTGTCAAACTAATTTTAGATCGGGGGCCACATGGAGAAAAATCTACTCCCGCCTGGGCCGGACTGGTAAAATCACGGCACGATAACTTAAAGGGGAACATTATCACAATTTCAGAAGGGTTAAAACCACTAAAAATCAGTTCCCAAGTTTTTTTTTAAATTTTACCCATCACGCAATATCCCTAAAAAATGCTTCAAAGTGCCTGATTTTAACCATCGTTATATACACCCGTCCATTTTCCTGTGACGTCACACAGTGATGCCAATACAAACAAACATAGCGGCTAGAACAGCAAATTATAGCGACATTAGCTCGGATTCAGACTCGGATTTCAGCGGTTTAAGCGATTCAACAGATTACGCATGTATTGAAACGGATGGTTGTAGTGTGGAGGCAGGTAGCGAAAACCAAATTGAAGAAGAAACTGAAGCTATTGAGCCATATCGGTTTGAACCGTATGCAAGCGAAACCGACGAAAACGACACAACAGCCAGCGACACGGGAGAAAGCGAGGACGAATTCGGCGATCGCCTTCTAACCAACGATTGGTATGTGTTTGTTTGGCATTAAAGGAAACTAACAACTATGAACTAGGTCAGGGGTCGGCAACCCAAAATGTTGAAAGAGCCATATTGGACCAAAAATACAAAAACAAATCTGTCTGGAGCCGCAACAAATTAAAAGCCATATTACATACAGATAGTGTGTCATGAGATATACATTGAATTAAGAGGACTTAAAGGAAACTAAATGAGTTCAAATATAGCTACAAATGAGGCATAATGATGCAATATGTACATACAGCTAGCCTAAATAGCATGTTAGCATCGATTAGCTTGCAGTCATGCATTGACCAAATATGTCTGATTAGCACTCCACACAAGTCAATAACACCAACGAAACTCACCTTTGTGGGTTCATGCACAACGTTAAGTTTGGTAGACAAAATGAGACAGAAAAAGAAGTGGCATAAAACACGTCCTAGAAAGTCGGAGAAAGTTATACATGTAAACAAACTAAGGTGAGTTCAAGGACCGCCAAAATTAGTAGGACAAAACAGCGCTCGCCAAATACTCGAATCAGTGAAGCATGTTTAATATAAACAGTGTTCTTTATAACAATTAGGAAGGTTTGTGTCCTCTACAGAAACTATATTAACACAAAAAATATTTTTTTTCCCCCTCAACTTTTTCCATTTTTCATACATTTTTTGAAAAAGCTGCAGAGGGCCACTAGGGCGGCGCTAAAGAGCTTCTAGAGCCGCGGATTGCCGACCCCTGAACTAGGTTTACAGCATATGAAATACATTTGGCAACAACATGCACTTTGAGAGTGCAGACAGCCCATTTCAGGCGCGCTAAGAACATATATTTTTCCACGATTTCAGCACTCAGGTTAGCCATACCTAAATAGACACAAAATACTGCATTACACAAGACTACTCGAATGATTGAAAAAAATAAATGTTTTTAAGCTAAATTATTGGTAAACACAGTTTATGTATAATAATTTACGTAAAACCGCGAGTAATGAATACAGTTTTCATCAATTAATATATTCTGTAGACATACCCTCATCCGCTCTCTTTTCCTGAAAGCTGATCTGTCCAGTTTTGGAGTTGATGTCAGCAGGCCAGGGAAGCTAGGGTCTTTATCGTTGGAAATGCATCTGCTTTGAGTGTCGCAGGATATCCACACATTCTTGCCATCTCTGTCGTAGCATAGCTTTCGTCGGTAAAGTGTGCGGAACAAACGACTGACCATTTCGTCGGCTATCCCCACACCTTCGTATTTTGAACAAATTTCGTCCAATTTCTTGCCACTTTCGCATCTTTGGGCCACTGGTGCAACTTGAATCCGTCCCTGTTCGTGTTGTTACACCCTCCGACAACACACCGACGAAAGTGAGAAAATGGCGGATTGCTTCCCGCTCCGAGAGCGAATAATAGAAATGCGTTTAATTCGCCAAAATTCACCCATTTAGAGTTCGGAAATTGGTTAAAAAAATATATGGTCTTTTTTCTGCAACATCAAGGTATATATTGACGTTTACATAGGTCTGGTGACAGGCCCGGCCCTCACCAATCTGGCGCCCTAGGCAAGATTTTAGGTGGCGCCCCCCCACATCGGCAGTGAAGTGTATATACTCACAAGAAACCGAATAGCTTTGTCTTTGACCTTTTTTTTTTTTTACTTACAACTATACCTAATATATAAAGGGATGGAAAAGTGACTATTACCTGCAGGGCAAACATTAGCTAACCAGAAGGCAATAACAATGTAAACAAAAACACCTGCTTAAAAGATCTAATACAAATGTCCCTGAGGAATGTAAGGTGGGAGTACTGTAATTACCTAACGTTACATTATTATTGTCCATAACAATTTAGCCCCCTCCACAATATTAACCCGACGTTAAAACAGAACTAGCTATTTATTGATTAGCAATTGCCGAATCATGTAACATTAGCTTAATGCTAAAAAGCCAGGTTACTATCACATTCTGTAACAGACAAATAATTTCATGTAGGCTAACGTTACCTACCTGCTACCTCTGTCTTTTCTCGTTTCTCCTCTTCTTTTCTCTTTTTTCTTCCCTGGGCACCTGACAGTTTTGGCCGTTTTGACATCTTGTGTTGATTTTTTGATGTGGTGACGTCCAAAAAGAGTCATGATACGGGAAGGGAGGGGGCGCACCGTGCGGGGGGAGGGGGGTGGGGGGGCGTAATGTTGTAACAAATAATATTTCTATTAAATAGGCTTTACTTTGCATTTTAATTAACGTGGGATTATTTGTTGTATTTAGAAATAATAGTACCAGCTTTTTTTCTTTTTTTTTTTCTCCAACATTTGTGGCACTGGCGTGGCGCCCCCTGATGGACGGCGCCCTTAGCATTTGCCTATACAGCCTATGCCACGGGCCGGCCCTGTCTGGTGATAATGTTCCCCTTTAAAAATAAAGACAACTTCGGATTGTTTTCTTTGTTTAAAAATAGAACAAGCACATTCTGAAAATGTATAAATCATAATGTTGTTGTTGTTTTTTTACACTTACATGTTGCGGTTAATAGTATGCTACCTTTATTTCTCGTTATTTATACTTTCTGAATAAATTATGTGATAATGTTCATCGGTAGTAAGTCGGACACGTATCCTTGACTCCGCCAAGGCTGCCCTTTGTCACTGATTCTGTTCATAACCTTTATGGACAGAATTTCTAGGCGCAGTCAAGGCGTTAAGGGGATCTGGTTTGGTGGCTGCAGGATTAGGTCTCTGCTTTTTGCAGATGATGTGGTCCTGATGGCTTCATCTGGCCAGGATCTTCAGCTCTCACTGGATTGGTTCGCAGTCCAGTGTGAAGCGACTGGGATGAGAATCAGTACCTCCAAGTCCGAGTCCATGGTTCTCGCCCGGAAAAGGGTGGAGTGCCATCTCCGGGTTGGGGAGGAGAACCTGCCCCAAGTGGAGGAGTTCAAGTACCTCGGAGTCTTGTTCACGAGTGAGGGAAGAGTGGATCGTGAGATCGACAGGCGGATCGGTGCGGCGTCTTCAGTAATGCGGACGCTGTATCGATCCGTTGTGGTGAAGAAGGAGCTGAGCCGGAAGGCAAAGCTCTCAATTTACCGGTCGATCTACGTTCCCATCCTCACCAATGGTCATGAGCTTTGGGTTATGATCGAAAGGACAAGATCACGGGTACAAGCGGCCGAAAGGAGTTTCCTCCGCCAGGTGGCGGGGCTCTCCCTTAGAGATAGGGTGAGAAGCTCTGCCATCCGGGGGGAGCTCAAAGTAAAGCCGCTGCTCCTCCACATCGAGAGGAGCCAGATGAGGTGGTTCGGGCATCTGGTCAGGATGCCACCCAAACGCCTCCCTAGGGAGGTGTTTAAGGCATGTCTGACCGGTAAGAGGCCACGGGGAAGACCCAGGACATGTTGGGAAGACTATGTCTCCCGGCTGGCCTGGGAACGCCTCGGGATCCCTCGGGAAGAGCTGGATGAAGTGGCTGGGGAGAGGGAAGTCTGGGCTTCCCTGCTTAGGCTACTGCCCACGCGACCCGACCTCGGATAAGTGGAAGAAGATGGATGGATGGATAATGTTCATCAGTCAACTCATTGGTGTTAATTTTCAATCTATCAAGATAAAAAATGATATAAAAATCAAATTACAGGATGTTACTTATGTAGTTTGCTCATTTTCCTCGACTGATGTACTAACATCATGTGGTTTATTTTTTTTAAAATATGTAGCATCTTCTACATAGATACAAAGAATTGCTATTGCGACATCTAGTGGACACATTTAGAACAGCAGTTTCTTTCATTCAAAAATTCTGACTCATTTTTATACTTAGCAAACTCATCCCGTGGGCCGGATAAAACCTATTTGCGGGCCTGATCCGGTCCGCGGGCCATTCGTTTGACACCCCTGTTGTAGAAACAAGTTCCGCCTCCCCTCGTCTTCCCTGAGAGCTCTTTTACGCTGAAAATCTGGTAGGTGCAATGAGCAATCCAGGATGTGCTCACTGAGCCTGGAGACCAGCTGCTGGCTCTCTGCCATACCAGAGTCTGCGTGGAGAGACCAGAGAAGAGTTGGGGCCGAGGAGTGAGTGTGAGCGTCGGAATGGATGTGCTTCATGGAGCCCTGGCTGAAAGAGCATGTATCTGACACGTTGCTCTCCCTGGAAGGGAGGACTGGACTCTGGCCTAGAGCTAATGGGCAGCCTAGGACGCAGTAGGCTCTCTTGGTTGCTTTGTTGGGTCTGTTCCTGTCTCTGGTCAATGCTGCCCCCGCAGTGGACGATGGCGTGGCGCACCGCAGAGGCCTCAGCGGTGTATGTGGGTGTTGAAATGGTGTTTTTTCATATGCTGAAATTCCTCCGGCTGATAAAGCTTACATTCAATAATTTTTCGGCGCGACTCTTTGGTTTGGATTTAGCTGGTCAACTGATAGAGTACTTTTTTTTCTAAATACCATTTAAATTTGATTGCGTTTTGGATTGCAGACATGAAAAACATAATTTTTGGGGGTTTTAATGTGATGTGAAGTGGTTGTAGTGAGCACCATTTGGCCACTAGAGGTCACCAAATCCAACAGTTTTGTTCTGCATTGCTGCAAGTATTCTTAAAGGGGACTTCACTTTTATTTCAAATTTTGTCTATCGTTTACATCCTAATAAGAGACAAGAGGACATTTTTTTTTTTTTTTTGCATCCTAATTTACAAAAATCAGCTCGTTCTTGGTGGCTTGCAATGCAACTAGCGGGAGCAATATATTTTGCAGCTAATTCACATAAAAAATGCAACCAAAAACCGCCAACAATGCTTCAATTACGTTCCGCAATCTGTACAATAACCAAGCTGTAGTGACATTGTTATTGTAAAAGCGAACAATGAGGAAGTCTTTTTTCCAGTATAGTAATACATTGTCTTGGGACGGAATGCTAAGGCGTTAGCTGTGAGGTAACTACGGCAAAAAAAAAAGAAGACAGCTTTTGCTTGAGTTTGTAATACGCAACACAATGAGATTGGACACGGATTTGAACCAAAAAACTGAACAACTGAAAAAAAAAATAAAATAAATAAATAAATATATATATATATATATATATATATATATATATATATATATATATATATATATATATATATATATACATATATATACATATATTATATATATATATATATATATATATTATATATATATATATATATATATATATATATATATATATATATATATATATATATATATATATATATATATGTGTATATATATATATATATATATATATATATATATATATATATATATATATATATATATATATATATATATATATATATATATATATATACACATATATATATATATATATAATTCAAGTATTTATTATATATATATATATATATATATATATATATATATATATATATATATATATATATATATATATATATAATAAATACTTGAATTTCAGTGTTCATTTATTTACACATATACTTGTTGAGTTAAGGGTTGAATTGTCCATCCTTGTTCTATTCTCTGTCACTATTTTTCTAACCATGCTGAACACCCTCTCTGATGATGCATTGCTGTGTGGCACGCACAAAAGTGCTTTTATCAAATGCACTAGATGGCAGTATTTTCCTGTTTAAGAGTGTCACAACATTGCTGTTTACGGCAGACGAACTGCTTTACGGTAGACGAAAACGTGACTCCTGTTGTTGTGTGTTGTTACCGCGCTGGGAGGACGTTAATGAAACTGCCTAACAATAAACCCACATAAGAAACCAACAACTCGCCCTCCATCATTCTACAGTTATAACGTGATTGGGCAGGCACGCCGTTTATATTATGGTAAAGCGGACCTGAGTCCGCCTGAATTTCGGAAGATTTTCGGGAGATAATTTGTCCCGGGAGGTTTTCGGGAGAGGCGCTGAATTTCGGGAGTCTCCCGGAAAATCCGGGAGGGTTGGCAAGTATGGTCATCAACAATTGCATCATCAAAGAAATGGACATTGAAACAGTGTAGGTCTGACTTGGTAGGATAAGTACAGCAAGTAGTGGACATAGAGAGAGAGAGAGATCAGAAAGCATAAGAATAAGTATCCACATTTGATTATTTACATTTGATTATTTACAATCTGGGGAGGTGGGATGTGGAGGGGGAAGGGTGTTAGTTTAGGGTTGAAGTTGCCTGGAGGTGTTCTTTTAGTGCGGTTTTGAAGGAGGATAGAGATGCCCTTTCTTTTACACCTGTTGGGAGTGCATTCCATATTGATGTGGCATAGACACCTGTATATATTGGGAGACAGAGACACTGTACCCCCATGTTGATGATGTGATGCCACGCAACAGATTCTGCTCCCTGTTGACGGTGAGAACTGGAATCTCTGGCATGGTGTGTGACTTTGATGTCTTCCAGGGCAGTGTCAAAGGAATACGAGCCAAATCTGAACTTGGATTGTCAGGTGATGATGTGTTTAAGCTTGCTTCCACACTTCCAGAAGGTCAGAACTACAAAATGTATGCAGACAACTACTTCGCCAGTGTTCCGTTATTAGTTAAGCTCCTTGATCGGGGAATTGATTAGGTGGGAATAGCCAGGCAGGTGCACCAACCCAACTGTAACCTTGAAGATGAGAAGAGCTTGAAGAAAGAGGGTAGCGCAAGCTATGATGTCAGAGTGGAGGGGAATCACAACATATGTGCGGTCAAATGGGAAAACAACAAGGCCATCACACTTGTGTCATCCCTTGCTGGACCTGAACCTGTGCAGAAGTTTCAATGCTGGGACAAAGCCACCAGAATCTACTTTGAAGTTGAGAGGCCTTACATTGTTGATGCTTACAACAAGTAAACAAAGAACTCCGGCTTATTAGTGATTCCCAGAGCCCAAAAAAACTCTGCGGGCTATAGAGCAATTTCTATTGGGGCTCCAGTACTATGGAATGCCCTCCCGGTAACAGTTAGAGATGCTACCTCAGTAGAAGCATTTAAGTCCCATCTTAAAACTCATTTGTATACTCTAGCCTTTAAATAGACCCCCTTTTTAGACTAGTTGATCTGCCGTTTATTTTCTTTCTCCTCTGCCCCCTCTCCCTTGTGGAGGGGGAGACACACAGGTCCGGTGGCCATGGATGAAGTGCTGGCTGTCCAGAGTCGGGACCCGGGGTGGACCGCTCGCCTGTGCATCGGTTGGGGACATCTCTGCGCTGCTGACCCGTCTCCATTCGGGATGGTTTCCTGCTGACCCCACTATGGACTGGACCAGGGGTCACCCCGCCTTCCGCCCGATTGTAGCTGAGATAGGCTCCAGCGCCCCCCGCGACCCCAAAGGGAATAAGCGGTAGAAAATGGGTGGATGGATGGGAGCCGCAAATTTTTTTTGAAATTTTAAATGAAATAACACTGCATACAAAGTTTTTTTTTTGCTTTGTGCTGTTGAAGTAATAAACCAGGGGTCTCAGATACGCTGCCCACTAGTGATGGGTCCGGCAACACCGATGCATCGGCGCATGCGTCGAGCTCATAGAGCGAAACCCTGTGTCGGTGCGCGTATCGCTTTTAGAAAGTCACGTGACCGATCATGAGCTGTTTTGGTCACGTGACCGATACGCGAACTGTGTCGCACTGACGCCTCCTCTGTGCCCTGTGAGCGGCTCTTTTCTACAGCCGGAGAAATAATAACTAAGAAGAGAAAGCGTCTAAAATTGAATACGTTGGAAAAACTGTTTTTAAAAAAAAATTAAAATGTGTAAAAAAAAATAAAAAATTCCAGGTCCACAAGCATCCTCATTCACAACACGTTCTCTTAGATTTCCATGTTATGATACATGTTCACATTATTTATTGACTGTATCTAAAAAAGACAAAAAATATATTTTTATTTAAATGAAGTTATGAAATAATCCTAAATGAAATACAATGACTTGGTTTATATTATTGTAAATACTAGGTCAGTGGTTCTCAACCTTTTTTCAGCAATGTACCCCCTGTGATTTTTTGTTTAATTCAAGTACCCCCTAATCAGAGCAAAGCATTTTTGGTTGAAAAAAAAAAAGATAAAGAAGTAAAATACAGCACTATGTCATCAGTTTCTGATTTATTAAATTGTATAACAGTGCAAAATATTGCTCATTTGTAGTGGTCGTTCTTGAACTATTTGGAAAAAAAGATATAAAAATAATTAAAAACTTGTTGAAAAATAAACAAGTGATTCAATTATAAATAAAGATTTCTACACATAGAAGTAATCATCAACTTAAAGTGCCCTCTTTGGGGATTGTATTAGAGATCCATCTGGATTCATGAACTTAATTCTAAACATTTCTTCACAAAAAAAAAAATCTTTAACATCAATATTTATGGAACATGTCCACAAACAATCTAGCTGTCAACACTGAATGTTGCATTGTTGCATTTCTTTTCACAGTTCTTTTTGACAGACATTTTAGTGACAAACCTGAGCTTGTGCTTCACTGAGTTTATGAACTTACATTCATATTTTGTTGAAGTATTATTCAATAAATATATTTATAAATTATTTTTGAATTGTTGCTATTTTTAGAATATTTTAAAAAAATCTCACGTACCCCTTGGCATACCTTCAAGTACCCCCAGGGGTACGCGTACCCCCATTTGAGAACCACTGTACTAGGTCATAAAATCAGTGTCAGTTGAGTCGGTCCATAGGTTGCCTGTAGGGATTTTTAATGTCCAGCAGATGTCAGTATTTAGTGACACAGTATCAATACAGTATCAATACAGTTTTGCAATGTGTTGAAACGCTTCATGACGCCTCATCAACCCATCACTACTGCCCACACTTTTATGTGGAATTTGAAAGCTGGTGCGGCACGCGGGTTCTAAATGAATGGCTCAGCGTCGTGCGTGCGGTGATGGTACAGCACATGACACCCACTACAGGCAGCGTGCCTGATCAGCCACACGTTGTATGGGGCTTCTGCTTGCTCGCAAAGGTAACAGCAAGGCATACTTGCTCAACAACGACACAGGTCACACTGACGGTGGCGGTATGAAAAAAACAAAAAAACTTTAACACTCTTACTAATAATGCGCCACACTGTGAACCCACACCAAACAAGAATGACAAACAAATTTCGGGAGAACATCTGCACCATAACACAACATAAACACAACAGGACAAATACCCAGAATCCCATGCAGCCCTAACTCTTCCGGGATACATTATACACCCCCCGCTACCAAACCCCGCCCACCTCAACCAACGCACAGAGCGGGGGGGAGGGGGGGGGTGACGTGTGAGGGAGCAGGGTTGGGGTGGGGGCGGGGTTTGGTGGTAGCAGGGGTGTATAATGTAGCCCGGAAGAGTCAGGGCTGCATGGGATTCTGGGTGTTTGTTCTGTTGTGTTTATGTTGTGTTAAGGTGCAGATGTTCTCCCGAAATGTGTTTGTCATTCTTGTTTGGTTTTGGTTCAAAGTGTGGCGCATTATTAGTAAGATTGTTAAAGTTCTTTTATATGACCACTGTCAGTGTAACCTGTGTGGCTGTTGACCAAGTATGCCTTGCTGTCACGTACGTGTGCAAGCAGAAGATGTATATTGTATAACAAGTGTTGGGCTGGCACGCTGTCAATACAGATTGTAGATGGCACCAAATGTTGTACCATCATGGCAAGCCCTTATTATAGCCCTTATTATAGCCGTAAGGGTGAAAATCGGTGAATATTAATCCCGGGAGTTCTCTACGAGAGGCACTGAAATCCGGAAGTCTCACGGGAAAATTGGGGGTTCAGCAAGTAAGCTGCTGAGCCACATCAGAGTGATCAAAGAGCCGCATGCGGCTCCGGAGCCGCGGGTTGCCGACCCCTGGACTGGACTCTCACTATTATGTTAGATCCACTATGGACTGGACTTTCACAATATTATGTCTGACACACTCGACATCCATTGCTGGGGTGAGTTTTCCTTGCCCTTATGTGGGCTCTGTACCGAGGATGTCGTTGTGGCTTGTGCAGCCCTTTGAGACACTTGTGATTTAGGGCTATATAAATAAACATTGATTGATTGATTGGTATATGGGAGGTGTGGATTTATTGGACTCATTTACTGCCAAATATAAGTTCCCCATCAAATCCCGACGCTGGTACATGTACATCTTTAGACACACCATCATCCTCTCTGTGGTCATTGCCTGGCTCCTTGATGAACGGGGCTGCAACTCTCTCAAGATGTCTTGCAAAGAGACCATGAACAGCAGACAGTTTCAGGCACAGCTTGCATCCTCTCTCATCCTGGCTAACACAACACTTCAAACTCCAAAGAGAGGACGACCATCTTCAGGCAAAGGGAGCCCAGCAACACAGACTGAACACCCTCTGAAGAGATCATCCAAGAGATGTCCACGCCTCCCATTGTATGTACGCAAGGACTCAGTCGCACATTTTTCAGTGAAGTGTTAGAATAATTATGTATATATTATCACACTAACTTTAGTATGCTTAAAGTCCGTTGCTTTAGTTATTTAGCTATTATGCTCAAGTTGTTTGTTTCACTCCTTTTAGAGGCGGCCTTAGTGTTGTTGACTGTGGAACTCCTGAATAAATAGAGGGACGCAAGAGCTGAACCTTAGAGCGTAGGGCGAGACTGTGACTAAGTGTGCAGCTCCATGCGTTCTCCTCATGAGCTAAATTGAACACTGTCTCTGCATAATTTCCTTGCTTCTTGTCTGATTAATAGATGTCATCAGTGTTTGAATCTGACAGAAGACAGGGAGAGGACGGTGCAGACACTGCAAGAAAGGATACACCAACACGCATTGCCGCAAGTGTGATGTTCGCCTTTGCTTTTCAGAGGACAAGAACTGTGTTTGGGACTATCAATACCAGAAAAGAAAAAACTGAATGAAGTAGTTGTTTTATCCTGATCAGTAGTTTTTTATTGAAATAGCTTCATAAAAATGTGACTGATGCGTGATTATAATGAATGTTTTAACCTTTATAGGACTAAGTAAGCAATCAACCCTGCAAATGAACCCTTGGCTGTTCTGAATTGTTGTTCAGAGAATGTGAGTACAACTACAGAAATGTTTCTACCAACTATGTGGCAATAATCCAACATTTCTCTGAAAACGTAGATAAGCATTTGTTTTCAAAAACCACTCTGTAATGCCTCTTACAACAACATCTGAAAGGTAAACTATTTTTTTTAGGTTTCTTTATATTTGGCTCTCACAGGGTACAGCACCTCCATGTCCGAGTCCATGGTTCTCGCCCGGAAAAGGGTGGAGTCCCATCTCCGAGTTGGGGAGGAGATCTTGCCCCATGTGAAGGAGTTAAAGTACCTCGGAGTCTTGTTCACGAGTGAGGGAAGAGTGGATCGTGAGATCGACAGGCGGATCGGTGCGGCGTCTTCAGTAATGCGGACGCTGTATCGATCCGTTGTGGTGAAGAAGGAGCTGAGCCGGAAGGCAAAAATCTCAATTTACCGGTCGATCTACATTCCCATCCTCACCTATGGTCATGAGCTTTGGGTTATGACCCTTAGCCATCCGTGAGGAGCTCAAAGTAAAGCCACTGCTCCTCCACATCGAGAGGAGCCAGATGAGGTGGTTCGGGCATCTGGTCAGGATGCCGACTGAACGCCTCCCTATGGACCCAGGACACGTTGGGAAGACTATGTCTCTTGGCTGGCCTGGGAACGCCTCGGGATCCCCCGGCAGGAGCTGGACAAAGTGGCTGGGGAGAGGGAAATCTGGGCTTCTCTCCTTAGGCTGCTGCCCCCGCGACCCGACCTCGGATAAGCGGAAGAAGATGGATGGATGGATGGAGGGTAAGCAGGTTTAGGTTTTAAAGAAAGTATGTGTTTTTGATGTGTGTTATTTTACAACATTTTCTGTGTTTGTACTATAAGCATCTCATTAAACACATCATATGAATAAACTTCTAAAAAATTAATGAAAAAAAGAAATTTTCCTTCCCATATTGCCAGTTGCACCATAACTTCCGTTGTAAACCACCATCAGTATTCTTGGACAGTCTATTAATAGTACTTGACACATACATTTTGCTTGATAACATTATCTTGCGTGGTATGCGCGTGTGTGTGTGTGTGTGCGTGTGCCTGTGTGTGTGTGTATGTGTGTGTGTGTGTGTGTGTGTGTGTGTGTGTTCTTGTATTTCTACCCTTCTATGGACATGAACAAGGAAAAGTAGCTTCCATATGAAGAGGTGTGAACAAGTTAGGACATAAATCATGGTCCCAATACGGAAAACCATTGCATCTGATAGAGAATGTCTCATTTGCACCCCTGGTGGTGAAATCTATCAAAATGAGGGTGGTCCCAAAAAGGAGGGATTTTTCAAATTGACCGTGTGTCGGTTTTAAAAGTGCTCCCCTCCTGGTCAACATATGAAATAACAAGTGTGTGTAAGAAATTGAAACGCGCCCCCTTTGGCCACAATTAATTTAAAAAAATAAAAATAAAATATGTATAGAGAGACATGCTGTAATAACTTGAAGTAAATAATGAAGATTAAAAAACAATTACAAAATAATAATAATAATAAATAACTAAAAGCAGTCTTTTTTCACAATGTGTCGACTTTTTTCTTATAAAATTGGGGAACAATTTCTCATATTATTTCTGTTTCTATAATATTGCAATATTTTCTCGTAAAATGATTACTTTTTTATGTTAAATTACTTTTTAATGCAAAATGGTGAAATTTGTCAAATAAAATTTGGACTTTAATCACAATATTGCCAACTTTTGTGTTGTTCTTGTAAAATGGTAAACAAAATAAAATAAAAGTATGACTTTTTTCATAATTTTGCCAAGTAAAATTCTGATTATTATTAATATATTGCCAACACTTTAAAGTTATCATATAAAATTTTGATTTTTGTTGAGTAAAATTACGACTCTTTTCATAAAACTGCCAACATTTTAAGCTTTTCCTGTAAAATTTCCACTGTTGAGTAAAATTCTAACTTTTATCATAATATTGCACAAATGTTCTGTTTTTCTTGTAAAATATTGCGTGTAACAATTTTTAAGTGCTCCCCCTCTGGCCAACAGATGAATTAACAAGTGTGTGTAAGAAATTGAAACGCGCCCCCTTAGGCCAAAATTAATTTAAAAAAAAATAAATAAATATGTATATAGAGACATACTGTAATAACTTGAAGTACATAAGGAAGATTAAAAACCAATTACAAACAAAAAAATTCAACAAAAAATATTTAACCAAAAGCTTACCTTCTTTTATATTTGCATAGTATGTATATATTATTAATGTTGTAAATACAAATCATTATATATCTAGAAAGGGTGGTCCTAAAGAGGCAGGCATTTTTCGGAGGTCTTAAGAAGGTAACAAATACAGGAGAGTGTGTGTGTGTGTGTGTGTGTGTGTGTGTGTGTGTGTGTGTGTGTGTGTGTGTGTGTGTGTGTGTGTGTGTGTGTGTGTGTGTGTGTGTGTGTGTGTTCTTGTATTTCTATCCTTCTTGAGACATCAACAAGGAAAAGTACCTTCCATATGAGGGCCGGTGAACAAGTTAGGACATAAATCATGGTCCCAATACGGAAAACCATTGCATTTAATAGATAATGTCTCATCTGCATCTCTAGTGGTGAAACCTATAAAAATTAGGGTGGTCCCAAAAAGGAGGGATTTTTCAAATTGACTGTGTGTCTGTTTTAAAAGTGCTCCCCCTCTGGTCAACATATGAAATAACAAGTGTGTGTAAGAAATTGAAACGCGCCCCCTTTGGCCAAAATTAATTTAAAAAAAATATATAATAAATATGTATATAGAGACATACTGTAATAACTTGAGGTAATAATGAAGATTAAAAAAAAAATTACAAAAAAAAATAATAATAAATTACTAAAAGCAGTCTTTTTCTCACAATGTGTCGACTTTTTTCTTATAAAATTGGGGAACAATTTCTCATATTCTTTCTGTTTCTGAAACATTGCAATATTTTCTCGTAAAATGATTACTTTTTTATGTAAAATTACTTTTTAATGCAAAATGGTGAAATTTGTCATATAAAATTTGGACTTTAATCACAATATTTCCAAATTTTGTGTTCTTGTAAAATAGTAAAAAAAATAATAATAAAAGTATGACTTTTTTCATAATTTTGCCAAGTAAAATTCCGATTATTATTAATATATTGCCAACATTTTAAAGTTATCTTATAAAAATTTGATTTTTGTTGAGTAAAATTACGACTCTTTTCATAAAATTGCCAACATTTTAAGCTTTTCTTGTAAAATTGCCACTGTTGAGTAAAATTCCAACTTTTATCATAATATTGCACAAATGTTCTGTTTTTCTTGTAAAATATTGCGTGTAACAATTTTTAAGTGCTCCCCCTCTGGCCAACATATGAATTAACAAGTGTGTGTAAGAAATTGAAACGCGCCCCCTTAGGCCAAAATTAATTTAAAAAAATATATAATAAATATGTATATAGAGACATACTGTAATAACTTGAAGTACATAATGAAGATTAAAAACCAATTACAAACAAAAAAATTCAACAAAAAATATTTAACTAAAAGCTTACCTTGTTTATACTTGCATAGTATGTACATATTATTAATGTTGTAAATACAAATCATTACTTATCTAGAAAGGGTGGTCCTAAAGAGGTAGGCATTTTTCGGAGGTCTTAAGAAGGCAACAAATACAAGTGTGTGTGCGTGTGTGTGTGTGTGTGTGTGTGTGTGTGTGTGTGTGTGTGTGTGTGTGTGTGTGTGTGTGTGTGTGTGTGTGTGTGTGTGTGTGTGTGTGTGAGTGTGTTCTTGTATTTCTATCCTTCTTGAGACATCAACAAGGAAAAGTACCTTCCATATGAGGGCCATTGCATCTAATAGAGAATGTCTCATTTGCACCTCTAGTGGTGAAAACTATCAAAATTAGGGTGGTCCCTAAAAGGAGGGATTTTTCAAATTGACCATGAGTCGGTTTTAAAAGTGCTCCCCCTCTGGTCAACATATGAAATAACAAGTGTGTGTAAGAAATTGAAACGCGCCCCCTTTGGCCAAAATTAATAAAAAAATTTAAAAAAGTATATGGAGACATACTGTAATAACTTGAAGTAAATAATGAAGATTAAAAACCAATTACAAAGAAAAAAAATTAAACAAAAAATATTTAACCAAAAGCTTACCTTTTGTATATTTGCATAGTATGTATATATTATTAATGTTGTAAATACAAATCATTATATATCTAGAAAGGGTAGCCCTATAGAGGTAGGCATTTTTCGGAGGTCTTAAGAAAGCAACAAATACAAGAGTGTGTGTGTGTGTGTGTGTGTGTGTGTGTGTGTGTGTGTGTGTGTGTGTGTGTGTGTGTTCTTGTATTTCTACCCTTCTTGAGACATCAACAAGGAAAAGTACCTTCCATATGAGGGCCAGTGAACAAGTTAGGACATAAATCATGGTCCCAATACGGAAAATCATTGCATCTAATAGATAATGTCTCATTTTCACCTCTCGTGGTGAAAACTATCAAAATTAGGGTGGTCCCAAAAAGGAGGAATTTTTCAAATTGACTGTGTGTCGGTTTAAAAGTGCTCCCCCTCTGGTCAACATATGAAATAACAAGTGTGTGTAAGAAATTGAAACGCGCCCCCTTTAGCCAAAATTTATTAAAAAAAAAAAAAAAAAAAAATTTATATAGAGACATACTGTAACAACTTGAAGTAAATAATGAACCAATTACAAACAAAAAAATTCAACAAAAAATATTTAACTAAAAGCTTACCTTGTTTATACTTGCATAGTATGTATATATTATTCATCATTGAACTAACCGTGCCATGGGAGGAGGGAATACCAGTAGCACATGAGTTCAAACGGTCAAAGTACAGCGACCTGGCAGAGGACTGCAAGGGGGGAGGCTGGTCTGCGTCCATTCACCCCGTGGAGATCGGATGCAGGGGCTTCGTAGGAGGTTCTGCGACCCGGCTCCTGCGTGCGGCGGGAATGACCGGTTCCAACCTGAGGAGGGCCATCAAGGAGTTGGCAGAGGAGGCAGAAAAGGCAAGTTTCTGGATGTGGCTAAGAAGGAGGGACAACACTTGGGGCTCAACACCCCATTGAGGTCAGTTGCAGGGAGTGGCGCGGGGAGACGTCCCCGCTTAGCCACTGCCCCCCCACCGCGAGGTGTCCTGGCTTGGGGGCGAAACATCAGTGAACGGTGGCACCAGCTGACGACCCTGCAGCTGACCTCCAAGTGCACTGGAGGAGGTGCGACAGGCAGAGATGCCAAGCAGTTAGGTCTGTACTTATTAATTGACACTTCTGGGGAACCAGCGACTACTGTGAAAGAGCAGTTGGCAGCCAGGAAAGTCTGGTGGGCAACCGGGAAAGACCGGTGGACGACGGGAGAGACCGTACCAGGAGTGGGCGGTTAGTCACCTTACCCACTTGCTTCCTCATGAGGAAGCACCTACAAACTGACTACGAAAAGGCATAAGGAAAAACAACCCGAAGGCCCTCCGAGAGGCGGGATGGAAGATGGGCCTATTCTGACGGATCAAACGGTGACAAACAGAACGGAAAACGACAATGAGAAGGTTCTCCGGAAGTGTAAATGCGGGTGGCAGAAGGTGACTTCTTTTAAAGGACTGCGTATTCATCAAGGGAGAATGAAGTGTGGGAGTACTCCTGACCAGCATAACCGCTCTGCTTCGGCAGGTCAGACGGAAGAGACCCAATGCCAGGTGACAAACCACAGTGCAGAGGGTCCCAGCAATGCTGAGGGGGAAACGTCAGTGGAAGCAGGAGGGGGGATGAATGCAGCGCCCGAGAGCGAAGCTCATGCAGTCCCCCAGAGAGTTGCACAGTCAGAGAGCCAACGCAAACATCCAGAAAGGCGCAAGAAGATCAAGTGGCCAAAGGCCAAAAGCCAAGCAGAATGGCGCAAGCTTGACGATCACCTGAGAGCGGTACTGGAGCATTCCCTGCGAGGTACTGTTGAGCGTAAACTAACCTCGCTGAGTAACATCATTTATGAGGAGTGCAGAGAGAGGTTCGGAGAGAGCGCGACCAAGCGAGCCACAGCCCAGAGGCACAAAGGACGGAGGGAGAGGGACATCAAGGGGCTTATAACCAACAGGCGCCAGTTGCGTAAGAGGTGGAGGAAAGCAGCCGCGGAGGAAAAAGAAGGTCTCAAAGTGCTATGGGATGATCTCAAGCAGCGTCTGGCCAAGCTGCGTCGGGCAGAGAGACTCAGAAGGCGCCGGAAACGAAAGGAGAAGGAAAGAAAAGACTTCTTCAAGGATCCTTTCCGGTTTGCCCGTCAGCTCCTGGACGAAAAGCGAAGTGGAAAGCTGTCCATTGCGAAAGAGGATCTGGAACAACACATCAAGGACCAGTATATGGATTCAGCCAAAGATACACCACTTGGCTCACCAGGCCATGTGCCACGTCCGGAACCCCCAGAGACCCCTTTCGACACTTCCCCACCTAGGCTGAGCGAGATTAAAGAAGTCCTTAAAAAAGCCAGATCAGCCTCTGCACCAGGACCAAACGGGCTTCCTTACAAGGTGTATAAAAACTGTCCGCAAGTGACCACTATCTTGTGGAAGCTCATGAGAGTTGTGTGGAAGAAGCATTCCATTCCAGCGGAGTGGCAAGAGGCAGTTGGAATATTTATCCCCAAGGAGCAAAATTCCATCAACATCAGCCAGTTCAGGACAATTGCTTTACTGAACGTGGAGGGGAAAGTATTTTTCTCTGTCCTGGCAAAAAGGCTATCCAGCTTCCTCAACAACAACGGCTACATCGATACAAGCTGTCAAAAAGCCGGACTGCCAGGCTTTCCGGGGTGCATAGAGCATGCATCCGTGATCTGGGATCAGATACAGCGTGCCAAAAGAGAGAGGAGCAACCTCCACGTGGTATGGCTCGACCTGGCAAATGCTTATGGCTCAGTACCACACAAGCTGGTTGAGTTTGCCCTAAATTTCTTCCACGTTCCTGTGTGTGTCAGTAACATCATAGCCAAGTATTTCAACAACCTACACATGTGCTTCTCAGTAGATGACTACATGACAGGATGGCAGCGGTTGGAAGTGGGAATTGCCATGGGCTGCTCCATATCACCAATCCTCTTTGTGGCTGCATTTGAAGTGTTACTCATTGGAGCAAGGCAAATGGTCAGAGGCCTAAAAACACCGTCAGGAGGAAGACTCCCCGCTCTGAGAGGTTTCATGGATGATGTGACAAGCATCCTACAGACCGCCCCATGCACAGCACGACTCCTCAAGCGTTTCGACGAACTGATCGTCTGGGCGAGGATGAAGATAAAGCCCGCTAAGTCCAGGAGCCTGTCAATCAGGAAGGGTGTGAGAGATGACAGGACAGTCTTCACAGCAGGAGGTGAGAAGATTCCACTCCTGGCAGAGCAGCCCATCCGAAGCCTCGGGAGGGAGTATACAGCAGAGCTCTCGGACAGGCAGATGGGTAGGGTGGTCCAGAAACAACTAAAAGAGGGGCTCGTAAGGATCGACGGCAGCCAACTTCCTGGGAAGCTGAAGGTTTGGTGTTACCACTTCACACTTTTCCACCGAGTAATGTGGCCGCTGAAAGTAGCCGAAATTCCATCTTCTCAGGCCAGTAAGATGGACAGCATCGCCAACGGTTATATCAGGAAGTGGCTGGGCCTTCCCCGCTGTTTCTCGGACACAGGTCTTTTTGGCAAGAACATTCTGCAACTTCCTCTGAAGTCAATCAATCTGGGTTACAGGCAGGAGAAGACCCGCCTTGTACTGGAGTTGAGGGAATCAAGAGACGAAGCTGTGAAGAGTGCAGCGGTGATTGTCCGCACTGGACGAAAGTGGAAGGCCCAGGTGGAAGTGGACCAAGCTGTCTCGAGGCTGAAATACAAGGAGATTCTGGGAAGAGTCCAAGACAGCCGGGCAGGACTGGGATGGGGGCAACCAGTCCAGTTCTGGTCCAAAGCCACGAGACAGCAGAGGAAGGCCATGGTGGTGGAAGAGGTCACACAAGTGGCGCAAGACCAGTATTGGATCAAGGCCGTATCCCAGGGAAAACAGGGGGCATGGACTCGCTGGGAGGACACCATTCAAAGAGTCATAACCTGGGCCGACATCTGGCGAACTCCTCAATCTCGGCTCAGCTTCCTCGTGAGGGCAGCGTATGACACCCTGCCATGCCCTCGAAACCTCGCCCAGTGGTTCGGAAGCGAGGGTAAGTGCTCCCTGTGCAGCAAAGACAATGCAGGACTTAAACACATCCTTTCAGGTTGCAACGTCGCGCTAACGCAGGGGCGCTTCCGGTGGCGACACAATCAGGTGCTGAGGAAGTTGGCAGAGCTGTTGGAGAGATGCAGAGTCGGGGCAAACAACGCCACAGATCCCCATCGGCCAAACATCACTTTCATCAAACCAGGAGAGGTAGGACAGAAGACAGAGGCGGGAAGATCATCACTTCTGCTTACCCCTGGTAAGGGCTGGGAGATGCGCGTTGACCTGGACAAGCAGCTAGTCTTCCCAACTGAGGTAATACAGACAACGCTAAGACCAGACGTTGTGATGTGGTCCTCAGCTGCTAAGAAAGTCCTCATCATTGAACTAACCGTGCCATGGGAGGAGGGAATACCAGTAGCACATGAGTTCAAACGGTCAAAGTACAGCGACCTGGCAGGGGACTGCAAGGGGGGAGGCTGGTCTGCGTCCATTCACCCCGTGGAGATCGGATGCAGGGGCTTCGTAGGAGGTTCTGCGACCCGGCTCCTGCGTGCGGCGGGAATGACCGGTTCCAACCTGAGGAGGGCCATCAAGGAGTTGGCAGAGGAGGCAGAAAAGGCAAGTTTCTGGATGTGGCTAAGAAGGAGGGACAACACTTGGGGCTCAACACCCCATTGAGGTCAGTTGCAGGGAGTGGCGCGGGGAGACGTCCCCGCTTAGCCACTGCCCCCCCACCGCGAGGTGTCCTGGCTTGGGGGCGAAACATCAGTGAACGGTGGCACCAGCTGACGACCCTGCAGCTGACCTCCAAGTGCACTGGAGGAGGTGCGACAGGCAGAGATGCCAAGCAGTTAGGTCTGTACTTATTAATTAATGTTGTAAATACAAATCAATATATATCTAGAAAGGGTGGTCCTAAAGAGGTAGGCATTTGTCGGAGGTCTTAAGAAGGTAACAGATACAAGGGTGTGTGTGTGTGTTTGTGTGTGTGTGTGTGTGTGTGTGTGTGTGTGTGTGTGTGTGTGTTCTTGTATTTATATCCTTCTTGAGACATCAACAAGGAAAAGTACCTTCCATATGAGGACCAGTGAACAAGTTAGGACATAAATCAAAGTCCCAATACGGAAAACCATTGCATCTAATAGATAATGTCTCATTTGCACCTCTAGTGGTGAAAATTATCAAAATAAGGGTGGTCCCAAAAAGGAGGTCGTTTTCAAATTGACCGTGTGTCAGTTTTAAAAGTGCTCCCCCTCTGGTCAACATATGAAATAACAAGTATGTGTAAGAAATTGAAACATGCCCCCTTTGTCCAAAATTAATTTAAAAAAAAAATATATATATGTATATGGAGACATACTGTAATAATGAAGATTAAAAACTAATTACAAAGAAAAAAATTCAACAAAAAATATTTAACCAAAAGCTTACCTTTTTTATATTTGCATAGTATGTATATATTATTAATGTTGTAAATACAAATCATTATGTATCTAGAAAGGGTGGTCCTAAAGAGGTAGGCATTTTTCGGAGGTCTCAAGAAGGTTAAAAATACAAGTGTGTGTGTGTGTGTGTGTGTGTGTTCTTGTATTTCTACCCTTCTTGAGACATCAACAAGGAAAAGTACCTTCCATATAAGGGCCGGTGAACAAGTTAGGACATAAATCATGGTCCCAATACGGAAAAACCATTGCATCTAATAGATAATGTCTCATTTGCACCTCTAGTGGTGAAATCTATCAAAATGAGGGTGGTCCCAAAAAGGAGGGATTTTTCAAATTGACTGTGTGTCTGTTTTAAAAGTGCTCCCCCTCTGGTCAACATATGAAATAACAAGTGTGTGTAAGAAATTGAAACGCGCTCCCTTTGGCAAAATTATTATTTTTTTAAATAAATAAATATGTATATAGAGACATACTGTAATAATTTGAAGTAAATAATGAAGATTAAAAACCAATTACAAACAAAAAAATTCTACAAAAAATAATCAACTAAATGCTTACCTTTTTTATATTTGCATAGTATGTACATATTATTAATGCTGTAAATACAAACCTTTATATATCTAGAAAGGGTGGTCCTAAAGAGGTAGGCATTTTTCGGAGGTCTCAAGAAGGTAACAAATACAGGAACGTGTGTGTGTGTGTGTGTGCGTGTGTGTGTGTGTGTGTGTGTGTGCGTGTGTGTGTGCGTGTGCCAATCACAAGGTTAAAATGCAATGTAACTAATAATGCTGTATTTGTAAGGGTTTGATACTACTAAAATTGTGTTAGCAATTCCTTATTACCAAAAAAAAAGTATTAGTTACTGTAACTTCGTCACTTGTGTAACGCGTTACACAAGTGCACCTAAACTTAGATGTGTGTGTGTGTTTGTGTGTGTTTGTGTGTGAGTTATATGTGGTGGGCTGAGAAATGTGAGGTGCAGCTGTTTCTCCAAAGTTGAGGCGTTGAGGTGGAAGGACAAGAGAAGGCGGATAACAAAGTACTGAAAAGTCCTGAGGAGATTTTTTTTAAAAGGAACTTATTCAAAGAGCCTGTCGGGTGGAAGCGCTGGAACATTCTAGGCCAGATCTCTCTCTCTCTCTCTCTCTCACTCTCGCTGTCTCTGGTGACAAAGTCCTGAAAGGGACCATGGTGACGACCACTAATGCTACATGATCCCAGGGGGACTTACACCTGCGGCCCGAGCACGCCAAAGGACACGCGGCGATGTACTATTTCCCTCCATGGATCTCGTTACTTTAACTCGGGCTTTGCGGGGACGTCCAAAAGGTTTCCTCTCAGCTTTAACGGCAAAAGTCAGGTGTGCAGACTTGTGGTGTGCGGCTATTTTAGGCCTGTCGGTTAAATTGTGTGTTTTGTTTTGACTAAAAACCATCCTAGTCTGAGGTTCTGCAGATGTGTGAAAACTTATGCACACACACACACACACACACACACACACACACACACACACACACACACACACACACACACACACACACACACACACACACACACACACACACCATTGTTTGAACGCTATTAATTACGCCATGGTCCACCACTGTTCAATTAGCGCTGCCATTACTCGAAATTCTTGAAACTGTGTGACTCAAAACATTTTCAATTGTTTTTGTTGAATTCCATGCAAGTGCTTAAAACAGGGGTGTCAAACCGGATCAGGCCCGCGAACATCTTGCATTTTAGTGAAAATAAAATAATACCGTTCGGTAACAGCAGGAGAAAGTCGAACACAAATACAAATAGACGGAGTAGATATTGATAGGCTAAAATATCATTTTGGGGTGTAATAATAGAGGATCAAATGAACTATTGGAAAAACTAAAACCAAAGATCCTCTATATGAAAGGATCATTATGCTGTTTTTAAGGAACTATTGGAAAAAACACAAACCAAAGATCCTCTATATGACAGGAGCATTATGCTGTTTTTTATGGAGCTATTGGAAAAAACAAAAAACAAAGATCCTCTATATGAAAAGAGCATTATGGTGTTTTTAAGGAACTATTGGAAAAAAGACAAACCAAAGATCCTCTATATAACAGGAGCAATATGCTGTTTTTAAGGAACTATTGGAAAAACGCAAATCAAAGATCCTCTATATGACAGGAGCATTTTGCTGTTTTTAAGGAACTATTGCAAAAACACAAACCAAAGATCCTCTAAATGACAAGAGCATTTTGCTGTTTTTAAGGAACTATTGCAAAAACCCAAACCAAAGATCCTCTATATAATAAGAGCATTTTGCCGTTCTCAAGGAAATGTTGCAAAAACACAAATCAAAGATCCTCTATACAACTGGAGCATTATGCTGTTTTTAAGGAACTATTGCAAAAAAGACAAACCAAAGATCTTCTATATAACAGGAGCAATATGCTGTTTTTAAGGAACTATTGGAAAAACGCAAATCAAAGATCCTCTATATGACAGGAGCATTTTGCTGTTTTTAAGGAACTATTGCAAAAACACAAACCAAAGATCCTCTAAATGACAAGAGCATTTTGCTGTTTTTAAGGAACTATTGGAAAAAAAAACACAAATCAAAGATCCTCTATATGACAGGAGCATTATGCTGTTTTTATGGAACTATTGGAAAAAACAAAAAACAAAGATCCACTATATGAAAGGAGCATTATGGTGTTTTTAAGGAACTATTGGAAAAAAGACAAACCAAAGATCCTCTATACAACAGGAGCAATATGCTGTTTTTAAGGAACTATTGGAAAAACGCAAATCAAAGATCCTCTATATGACAGGAGCATTTTGCTGTTTTTAAGGAACTATTGCAAAAACACAAACCAAAGATCCTCTAAATGACAAGAGCATTTTGCTGTTTTTAATGTACTATTGCAAAAACCCAAACCAAAGATCCTCTATATAATAGGAGCATTTTGCCGTTCCCAAGGAAATGTTGCAAAAACACAAATCAAAGATCCTCTATACAACTGGAGCATTATGCTGTTTTTAAGGAACTATTGGAAAAAACACAAACCAAAGATCCTCTATATGACAGGAGCATTATGCTGTTTTTTATGGAGCTATTGGAAAAAACAAAAAACAAAGATCCTCTATATGAAAGGAGCATTATGGTGTTTTTAAGGAACTATTGGAAAAAAGACAAACCAAAGATCCTCTATATAACAGGAGCAATATGCTGTTTTTAAGGAACTATTGGAAAAACGCAAATCAAAGATCCTCTATATGACATGAGCATTTTGCTGTTTTTAAGGAACTATTGCAAAAACACAAACCAAAGATCCTCTAAATGACAAGAGCATTTTGCTGTTTTTAATGTACTATTGCAAAAACCCAAACCAAAGATCCTCTATATAATAGGAGCATTTTGCCGTTCCCAGGGAAATGTTGCAAAAACACAAATCAAAGATCCTCTATACAACTGGAGCATTATGCTGTTTTTAAGGAACTATTGGAAAAAACACAAACCAAAGATCCTCTATATGACAGGAGCATTATGCTGTTTTTATGGAACTAATGGAAAAAACAAAAACCAAAGATCCTCTATATGAAAGGAGTATTATGGTGTTTTTAAGGAACTATTGGAAAAAAGACAAACCAAAGATCCTCTATATAACAGGAGCAATATGCTGTTTTTAAGGAACTATTGGAAAAACGCAAATCAAAGATCCTCTATATGCCAGGAGCATTTTGCTGTTTTTAAGGAACTATTGCAAAAACACAAACCAAAGATCCTCTAAATGACAAGAGCATTTTGCTGTTTTTAATGTACTATTGCAAAAACCCAAACCAAAGATCCTCTATATAATAGGAGCATTTTGCCGTTCCCAAGGAAATGTTGCAAAAACACAAATCAAAGATCCTCTATAAAACTGGAGCATTATGCTGTTTTTAAGGAACTATTGGAAAAAACACAAACCAAAGATCTTCTATATGACAGGAGCATTATGCTGTTTTTATGGAACTAATGGAAAAAACAAAAACCAAAGATCCTCTATATGAAAGGAGTATTATGGTGTTTTTAAGGAACTATTGGAAAAAAGACAAACCAAAGATCCTCTATATAACAGGAGCAATATGCTGTTTTTAAGGAACTATTGGAAAAACGCAAATCAAAGATCCTCTACATGACAGGAGCATTTTGCTGTTTTTAAGGAACTATTACAAAAACACAAATCAAAAGAACGTTTCAACGGCAGGAGCATTCTGCCGTTCTCAAGGAACTGTTACAAAAACACAAACCAAAGATCCTCTAAATGACAAGAGCATTTTGCTGTTTTTAAGGAACTATTGCAAAAACACAAACCAAAGATCCTCTATATAATAGGAGCATTTTGCCGTTCTCAAGGAAATGTTGCAAACACACAAATCAAAGATCCTCTATAAAACTGGAGCATTATGCTGTTTTTAAGGAACTATTGGGAAAAAACAATAAACAAAGATCCTCTATATGAAAGGAGCATTATGCTGTTTTTAAGGAACTATTGGAAAAAACACAAACCAAAGACCCTCCAGTCTAAATGACAAGAGCATTTTGCTGTTTTTAAGGAACTATTGCAAAAACACAAACCAAAGATCCTCTATATAGTAGGAGCATTTTGCCGTTCTCAAGGAAATGTTGCAAAAACACAAATCAAAGATCCTCTATACAACTGGAGCATTATGCTGTTTTTAAGGAACTATTGGGAAAAACACAAACCAAAGATCTTCTATATGACAGGAGCATTATGCTGTTTTTATGGAACTAATGGAAAAAACAAAAACCAAAGATCCTCTATATGAAAGGAGTATTATGGTGTTTTTAAGGAACTATTGGAAAAAAGACAAACCAAAGATCCTCTATATAACAGGAGCAATATGCTGTTTTTAAGGAACTATTGGAAAAACGCAAATCAAAGATCCTCTATATGACGTGAGCATTTTGCTGTTTTTAAGGAACTATTGCAAAAACACAAACCAAAGATCCTCTAAATGACAAGAGCATTTTGCTGTTTTTAATGTACTATTGCAAAAACCCAAACCAAAGATCCTCTATATAATAGGAGCATTTTGCCGTTCCCAAGGAAATGTTGCAAAAACACAAATCAAAGATCCTCTATACAACTGGAGCATTATGCTGTTTTTAAGGAACTATTGGAAAAACGCAAATCAAAGATCCTCTATATGACGTGAGCATTTTGCTGTTTTTAAGGAACTATTGCAAAAACACAAACCAAAGATCCTCTAAATGACAAGAGCATTTTGCTGTTTTTAATGTACTATTGCAAAAACCCAAACCAAAGATCCTCTATATAATAGGAGCATTTTGCCGTTCCCAAGGAAATGTTGCAAAAACACAAATCAAAGATCCTCTATACAACTGGAGCATTATGCTGTTTTTAAGGAACTATTGGAAAAAACACAAACCAAAGATCTTCTATATGACAAGAGCATTATGCTGTTTTTATGGAACTAATGGAAAAAACAAAAACCAAAGATCCTCTATATGAAAGGAGTATTATGGTGTTTTTAAGGAACTATTGGAAAAAAAGACAAACCAAAGATCCTCTATATAACAGGAGCAATATGCTGTTTTTAAGGAACTATTGGAAAAACGCAAATCAAAGATCCTCTATATGACAGGAGCATTTTGCTGTTTTTAAGGAACTATTGCAAAAACACAAACCAAAGATCCTCTAAATGACAAGAGCATTTTGCTGTTTTTAATGTACTATTGTAAAAACCCAAACCAAAGATCCTCTATATAATAGGAGCATTTTGCCGTTCCCAAGGAAATGTTGCAAAAACACAAATCAAAGATCCTCTATACAACTGGAGCATTATGCTGTTTTTAAGGAACTATTGGAAAAAACACAAACCAAAGATCCTCTATATGACAAGAGCATTATGCTGTTTTTTATGGAGCTATTGGAAAAAACAAAAAACAAAGATCCTCTATATGAAAGGAGCATTATGGTGTTTTTAAGGAACTATTGGAAAAAAGACAAACCAAAGATCCTCTATATAACAGGAGCAATATGCTGTTTTTAAGGAACTATTGGAAAAACGCAAATCAAAGATCCTCTATATGACAGGAGCATGTTGCTGTTTTTAAGGAACTATTGCAAAAACACAAACCAAAGATCCTCTAAATGACAAGAGCATTTTGCTGTTTTTAAGGAACTATTGCAAAAACCCAAACCAAAGATCCTCTATATAATAGGAGCATTTTGCCGTTCTCAAGGAAATGTTGCAAAAACACAAATCAAAGATCCTCTATACAACTGGAGCATTAGGCTGTTTTTAAGGAACTATTGGAAAAAACACAAACCAAAGATCTTCTATATGACAGGAGCATTATGCTGTTTTTATGGAACTATTGGGGAAAACAAAAACCAAAGATCCTCTATACAACAGGAGCAATATGCTGTTTTTAAGGAACTATTGGAAAAATGCAAATCAAAGATCCTCTACATGATAGGAGCATTTTGCTGTTTTTAAGGAACTATTGCAAAAACACAAATCAAAAGAACGTTTCAACGGCAGGAGCATTCTGCCGTTCTCAAGGAACTGTTGCAAAAACACAAACCAAAGATCCTCTAAATGACAAGAGCATTTTGCTGTTTTTAAGGAACTATTGCAAAAACACAAACCAAAGATCCTCTATATAATAGGAGCATTTTGCCGTTCTCAAGGAAATGTTGCAAAAACACAAATCAAAGATCCTCTATAAAACTGGAGCATTATGCTGTTTTTAAGGAACTATTGGAAAAAACACAAACCAAAGATCCTCTATATGACAGGAGCATTATGCTGTTTTTTATGGAGGTATTGGAAAAAACAAAAAACAAAGATCCTCTATATGAAAGGAGCATTATGGTGTTTTTAAGGAACTATTGGAAAAAAGACAAACCAAAGATCCTCTATATAACAGGAGCAATATGCTGTTTTTAAGGAACTATTGGAAAAACGCAAATCAAAGATCCTCTATACGACATGAGCATTTTGCTGTTTTTAAGGAACTATTGCAAAAACACAAACCAAAGATCCTCTAAATGACAAGAGCATTTTGCTGTTTTTAATGTACTATTGCAAAAAACCCAAACCAAAGATCCTCTATATAATAGGAGCATTTTGCCGTTCCCAAGGAAATGTTGCAAAAACACAAATCAAAGATCCTCTATACAACTGGAGCATTATGCTGTTTTTAAGGAACTATTGGAAAAAACACAAACCAAAGATCTTCTATATGACAGGAGCATTATGCTGTTTTTATGGAACTAATGGAAAAAACAAAAAACAAAGATCCTCTATATGAAAGGAGTATTATGGTGTTTTTAAGGAACTATTGGAAAAAAGACAAACCAAAGATCCTCTATATAACAGGAGCAATATGCTGTTTTTAAGGAACTATTGGAAAAACGCAAATCAAAGATCCTCTATATGACAGGAGCATTTTGCTGTTTTTAAGGAACTATTGCAAAAACACAAATCAAAAGAACGTTTCAACGGCAGGAGCATTCTGCCGTTCTCAAGGAACTGTTGCAAAAACACAAACCAAAGATCCTCTAAATGACAAGAGCATTTTGCTGTTTTTAAGGAACTATTGCAAAAACCCAAACCAAAGATCCTCTATATAATAGGAGCATTTTGCCGTTCTCAAGGAAATGTTGCAAAAACACAAATCAAAGATCCTCTATACAACTGGAGCATTATGCTGTTTTTAAGGAACTATTGGAAAAAACACAAACCAAAGATCTTCTATATGACAGGAGCATTATGCTGTTTTTATGGAACTAATGGAAAAAACAAAAACCAAAGATCCTCTATATGAAAGGAGTATTATGGTGTTTTTAAGGAACTATTGGAAAAAAGACAAACCAAAGATCCTCTATATAACAGGAGCAATATGCTGTTTTTAAGGAACTATTGGAAAAACGCAAATCAAAGATCCTCTATATGACAGGAGCATTTTGCTGTTTTTAAGGAACTATTGCAAAAACACAAACCAAAGATCCTCTAAATGACAAGAGCATTTTGCTGTTTTTAATGTACTATTGCAAAAACCCAAACCAAAGATCCTCTATATAATAGGAGCATTTTGCCGTTCCCAAGGAAATGTTGCAAAAACACAAATCAAAGATCCTCTATACAACTGGAGCATTATGCTGTTTTTAAGGAACTATTGGAAAAAACACAAACCAAAGATCTTCTATATGACAGGAGCATTATGCTGTTTTTATGGAACTAATGGAAAAAACAAAAACCAAAGATCCTCTATATGAAAGGAGTATTATGGTCTTTTTAAGGAACTATTGGAAAAAAGACAAACCAAAGATCCTCTATATAACAGGAGCAATATGCTGTTTTTAAGGAACTATTGGAAAAACGCAAATCAAAGATCCTCTATATGACGTGAGCATTTTGCTGTTTTTAAGGAACTATTGCAAAAACACAAACCAAAGATCCTCTAAATGACAAGAGCATTTTGCTGTTTTTAATGTACTATTGCAAAAACCCAAACCAAAGATCCTCTATATAATAGGAGCATTTTGCCGTTCTCAAGGAAATGTTGCAAAAACACAAATCAAAGATCCTCTATACAACTGGAGCATTATGCTGTTTTGAAGGAACTATTGGAAAAAACACAAACCAAAGATCCTCTATACGACAGGAGCATTATGCTGTTTTTATGGAACTAATGGAAAAAACAAAAAACAAAGATCCTCTATATGAAAGGAGTATTATGGTGTTTTTAAGGAACTATTGGAAAAAAGACAAACCAAAGATCCTCTATATAACAGGCGCAATATGCTGTTTTTAAGGAACTATTGGAAAAACGCAAATCAAAGATCCTCTATATGACATGAGCATTTTGCTGTTTTTAAGGAACTATTGCAAAAACACAAACCAAAGATCCTCTAAATGACAAGAGCATTTTGCTGTTTTTAAGGAACTATTGCAAAAACCCAAACCAAAGATCCTCTATATAATAGGAGCATTTTGCCGTTCCCAAGGAAATGTTGCAAAAACACAAATCAAAGATCCTCTATACAACTGGAGCATTATGCTGTTTTTAAGGAACTATTGGAAAAAACACAAACCAAAGATCTTCTATATGACAGGAGCATTATGCTGTTTTTATGGAACTAATGGAAAAAACAAAAACCAAAGATCTTCTATATGAAAGGAGTATTATGGTGTTTTTAAGGAACTATTGGAAAAAAGACAAACCAAAGATCCTCTATATAACAGGAGCAATATGCTGTTTTTAAGGAACTATTGGAAAAACGCAAATCAAAGATCCTCTATATGACATGAGCATTTTGCTGTTTTTAAGGAACTATTGCAAAAACACAAACCAAAGATCCTCTAAATGACAAGAGCATTTTGCTGTTTTTAATGTACTATTGCAAAAACCCAAACCAAAGATCCTCTATATAATAGGAGCATTTTGCCGTTCCCAAGGAAATGTTGCAAAAACACAAATCAAAGATCCTCTATACAACTGGAGCATTATGCTGTTTTTAAGGAACTATTGGAAAAAACACAAACCAAAGATCTTCTATATGACAGAAGCATTATGCTGTTTTTATGGAACTAATGGAAAAAACAAAAACCAAAGATCCTCTATATGAAAGGAGTATTATGGTGTTTTTAAGGAACTATTGGAAAAAAGACAAACCAAAGATCCTCTATATAACAGGAGCAATATGCTGTTTTTAAGGAACTATTGGAAAAACGCAAATCAAAGATCCTCTATATGACAGGAGCATTTTGCTGTTTTTAAGGAACTATTGCAAAAACACAAATCAAAAGAACGTTTCAACGGCAGGAGCATTCTGCCGTTCTCAAGGAACTGTTGCAAAAACACAAACCAAAGATCCTCTAAATGACAAGAGCATTTTGCTGTTTTTAAGGAACTATTGCAAAAACACAAACCAAAGATCCTCTATATAATAGGAGCATTTTGCCGTTCTCAAGGAAATGTTGCAAACACACAAATCAAAGATCCTCTATAAAACTGGAGCATTATGCTGTTTTTAAGGAACTATTGGGAAAAACACAAACCAAAGACCCTCCAGTCTAAATGACAAGAGCATTTTGCTGTTTTTAAGGAACTATTGCAAAAACACAAACCAAAGATCCTCTATATAGTAGGAGCATTTTGCCGTTCTCAAGGAAATGTTGCAAAAACACAAATCAAAGATCCTCTATATGATTAGAGCACTCTGCCGTTTTTAGGAAATGTTGCAAAAACCCAAATCAAAGATCCTCTATACAACAACAGGAGTTTTTAGGGACCTGCTGCAAAAACACATATCAAAGATCCTCTATATAACAACAGGAGTTTTTAGGGACCTACTGCAAAAACACAAATCAAATATCCTCTATTTAACAACAGGAGTTTTGAGGCACCTGCTGCAAAAACACATATCAAAGAGCCTCTATTTAACAACAGGAGTTTTGAGGGACCTGCTGCAAAATCTCATATTTAAAAAAATACAACATTAAGTAGCAAGAAATATTTCAACAAAGAAAAAGCAAATCACGTTCTTGTCACTGACAGTTTGGTTATGTTTGGGTTTTCCTCTGTGTTTGTGTTTATTTCCTGTCAGCGCTCTTATTTTGGTTCCATTTCCTGCATGTCTCCCTGAGCGCTCGTTTCCCTCACCTGGTCAGCCTGGCACACCTGGTTGCAATTGCCAATCAGGCTACTATTTATGCCTGCCTCGCCCTCCAGTCAGTGCTTGATGATTGTATCCTGTAGACCAGGGGTCTTCAACCCGCGGCTCCGGAGCCGCATGCGGCTCTTTGATCACTCTGATGCGGCTCAGCTGCATATTTGCCGACCCCACCGATTTTCCCGGGAGACTTCCGGATTTCAGTGCCTCACGCAGATAACTTTTGATATTTCTCCGATTTTAACCCTTACAATAATAATAAGGGCGTGCCATGATGCTACAGCATTAGCACCCTCTACAATATGTATTAACAGCGGGCCAACCCAGCCTCTTGTTGTATGCTTCTTCTCCCTGCATACGTAAGTGACAGCAAGGCATACTTGGTCAACAACCACACAGGTTACACTGACGGTGGCCATAAAAAACAACTTTAACACTCTTACTAATAATGCGCCACACTTTGAACCAAAACCAAACAAGAATGACAAACACATTTCGGGAGAACATCTGCACCTTAACACAACATAAACACAACAGAACAAATACCCAGAATCCCATGCAGCCCTGACTCTTCCGGGCTACATTATACACCCCTGCTACCACCAAACCCCGCCCCCGCCCCAACCCTGCTCCCTCACACATCAACCCCCCCCTCGTGCATCGGTTGAGGTGGGCGGGGTTTGGTAGCGGGGGTGTATCATGTAGCCCGGAAGAGTCAGGGCTGCATGGGATTCTGGGTATTTGTTCTGTTGTGTTTATGTTGTGTTACGGTGCAGATGTTCTCCCGAAATGTGTTTGTCATTCTTGTTTGGTGTGGGTTCACAGTGTGGTGCATTATTAGTGAGAGTGTTAAAGTTTTCTATACCGCCACCCTCAGTGTAACCTGTGTGGTTGTTGAACAAGTATGCCTTGCTGCAAATTATGTGAGCAATCAGAAGCCCCATACAACGTGTGGCTGGGCCGGCATGCTGGTTGTAGTGGGCGCTAAATGCTGTTCCATCATGGCACGTACGAGACAATAGTTGCCCTGGAATTCGTAGTCTGCCGGAAAAATCAGGAGGGTTGACTAGTATGACGCCGTCAAGCGCCATTCATATAAAACTCGCGGGCAATTTTCATATTAAGGTGTGGGCCGCGTGTCTGAGACCCTTGGTTTATACATAGCACAAAGCAAAAAAAAAACTTTGTATGCAGTGTTATTTCACTTTAAATTTCAAAAGATTTTTGTGGCTCCCATTGTTGTCTTTAATTTGTGAAACTGGTCAAAATGGCTCTTTGATTGGTAAAGGTTGCCGACCCCGGCTGTAGACTGTTGCCTGCCTCCTGGTTCCTGGTTCCTGTTTTCTCTGCATTTTGACATTCAAGTCATGTTTTCCTGCGCGACGCCTGCCATCTCTGCATCTTGGGGTTCGTCACCATCAGTCCTTCACAGGATCAAGCACAAGAAGCCAAACAACGTACTAATATGATTCAGTTTAAGAAACTAAAACTAAAAGTGCTTACAATGTATAAAGAAGAAGAGTTTTGATAACGATCTCGAAAAATGACATCATCTAATTCATCTCATTGTGTGAATCATAACCAGCTTAACTAGCTAGGCGACATCATACGCAAATACGGTGTTAGCGTTCATTGCTATGCTGATGACACCCAACTCTACATGCCCCTAAAGCTGACCAACACGCCGGATTGTAGTCAGCTGGAGGCGTGTCTTAATGAAATTAAACAATGGATGTCCGCTAACTTCTTGCAACTCAACGCCAAGAAAACGGAAATGCTGATTATCGGTCCTGCTAAACACCGACATTTATTTAATAATACCACCTTAACATTTGACAACCAAACAATTACACAAGGCGAATCAGTAAAGAATCTGGGTATTATCTTCCACCCAACTCTCTCCTTTGAATCACACATTAAGAGTGTTACTAAAACGGCCTTCTTTCATCTCCGTAATATCGCTAAAATTCGTTCTATTTTATCCACTAGCGACGCTGAGATCATTATTCATGCGTTCGTTACGTCTCGTCTCGACTACTGTAACGTATTATTTTCGGGTCTCCCTATGTCTAGCATTAAAAAACTACAGTTGGTACAAAATGCGGCTGCTAGACTTTTGACAAGAACAAGAAAGTTTGATCATATTACGCCTATACTGGCTCACCTGCACTGGCTTCCTGTGCACTTAAGATGTGACTTTAAGGTTTTACTACTTACGTATAAAATACTACACGGTCTAGCTCCGTCCTATCTTGTCGATTGCATTGTACCATATGTCCCGGCAAGAAATCTGCGTTCAAAGAACTCCGGCTTATTAGTGATTCCCAGAGCCCAAAAAAAGTCTGCGGGCTATAGAGCGTTTTCTATTGGGGCTCCAGTACTATGGAATGCCCTCCCGGTAACAATTAGAGATGCTACCTCAGTAGAAGCATTTAAGTCCCATCTTAAAACTCATTTGTATACTCTAGCCTTTAAATAGCCCCCCTGTTAGACCAGTTGATCTGCCGTTTCTTTTCTTTTCTCCTCTGCTCCCCTTTTCCTTGAGGGGGGGGCACAGGTCCGGTGGCCATGGATGAAGTGCTGGCTGTCCAGAGTCGGGACCCGGGGTGGACCGCTCGCCTGTGCATCGGCTGGGAACATCTCTACGCTGCTGACCCGTCTCCGCTCGGGATGGTGTCCTGCTGGCCCCACTATGGACTGGACTCTTACTATTATGTTGGATCCACTATGGACTGGACTCTCACAATATTATGTCAGACCCACTCGACATCCATTGCTTTCGGTCTCCCCTAGAGGGGGGGGGGGTTACCCACATATGCGGTCCTCTCCAAGGTTTCTCATAGTCATTCACATCGACGTCCCACTGGGGTGAGTTTTTCCTTGCCCGTATGTGGGCTTTGTACCGAGGATGTCGTTGTGGCTTGTGCAGCCCTTTGAGACACTTGTGATTTAGGGCTATATAAATAAAGATTGATTGATTGATTGATTGAACTATTATTTAAGATAACTGTTGTACTTATAGTTTGTTGGTTTAATGCAGGGGTCGGCAACCCGCGGCTCTAGAGCTGCATGCGGCTCTTTAGCGCCGCCCTAGTGGCTCTCTGGAGCTTTTTAAAACATGTATGAAAAATGGAAAAAGATGAGGGGAAAAAAATCAATTTTTTGTTTTAATATGGTTTCTGTAGGAGGACAAACATGACACAAACCTCCCTAATTGTTACAAAGCACACTGTTTATATTAAACAGGCTTCACTGATTCGAGCATTTGGCGAGCGCCGTTTTGTCCTACTAATTTTGGCGGTCTTTGAACTCACCTTAGTTTGTTTACATGTATAACTTTCTCCGACTTTCTAGGACGTGTTTTATGCCACTTCTTTTTCTGTCTCATTTTGTCCACAAAACGTTTAACGTTGTGCATGAAAGGTGAGTTTTGTTGATGTTATTGACTTGTGTGGAGTGCTAATCGGACATATTTGGTCACTGCATGACTGCAAGCTAATCGATGCTAACATGCTATTTAGGCTAGCTATATGTACATATTGCATCATTATGCCTCATTTGTAGCTATATTCGAGGTCATTTAGTTTCCTTTAAGTCCTCTTAATTCAATTTATATCTCATGACACACTATCTGTATGTAATTTGGTTTTTAATTTTTTGCGGCTCCAGACAGATTTGTTTTTGTATTTTTGGTCCAATATGGCTCTTTCAACATTTTGGGTTGCCGACCCCTGGTTTAATGTGTGTTACAAAATGAAAACAGGAAGTGAATAAATGTGTTAGTACTTGATATGTATTGGAAAAGGGGTATAGGATTAAAATAGCTTTGCTTTGATTGCAACATTTCTTAGTAGATTGCACAGTGAAGTACATATTCCGTACAATTGACCACTAAATGGTAACACCCCAATAAGTTTTTCAACTTGTTTAAGTCGGGGCCCACGTAAATCAATTCATGGTACAAATATATACTATTACCATAATACAGTCATCACACAAGTTAATCATCAGAGTATATACATTGAATTATTTACATTATTTACAATCCTGGGGGTGGGATGTGGAGGGTTTGGTTGATATCAGCACTTCAGTCATCAACAGAGAAATGGACATTGAAACAGTGTAGGTCTGACTTGGTAGGATATGTACAGCGAGCAGAGAACATAGTGAGTTCAAGCATAAGAACAAGTATATACATTTGATTATTTACATTTGGTTATTTACAATCCGGGGAGGTGGGATGGGGAGGGGGGAGGGTGTTAGTCAAGGGTTGAAGTTGACTGTTTTGAAGGAGGATAGAGATGCCCTTTCTTTTACACCTGTTGGGAGTGCATTCCATATTGATGTGGCATAGAAAGAGAATGAGTTAAGACCTTTGTTAGATCGGAATCTGGGTTTAACGTGGTTAGAGGAGCTCCCCCTGGTGTTGTGGTTATGGCGGTCATTTACGTTATGGAAGTACTTTGACATGTACTTCGGTATCAGGGAGGTGTAGCGGATTTTATAGACTGGGCTCAGTGCAAGTTGTTTTACTTTTCTTATTCCTTTTGGGCATTTTGTTTAAAGACAAATGAAAATATGTCAAATATGTGATGTATCATCTTGTAACTGTATGCATGTTCAAAATGAACTTAAACCATACATATGTGTTTCAGTCTCCTGCCGGTCCACTGCCTGTCATGAGACCTCCAACAACTGCCATCGAGATATAAAGTTCAGCCTGCCAAAGAGTTGGAATGGAGTCCAAGATGGCGGAAGTTTCAGCATCCAGTCCTGATCGAAACATCCAATTCAAGAGGGCCAAATTCACAAATGACCAAGTTGCCCTGGACCAAGGCGGGCTAACACAGGAGCCCAAGGCGCCGGTTTTTAGCCGTAAACTCCGCAAGGCGGCGGTGGGAACAGGCTGTGACATTCGTCTGAGGGTGTCAGTGACGGGCTTTCCCGAACCCTCTCTCGCCTGGTACCACAACCACACATTCCTGCCTCCCTCGGAAGCCCAGGACTCGGGAGGGCTGTGGATACGTGACTGCCGTACGCGGGACGCTGGCTTGTACACCTGCGTTGCCGCCAATGAGTCGGGGGAGGCGAGCTGCAGCGCCATCCTTGCCATCATGGACCTTGGGGAAGGTAATAACCATCTTGACCCAATGGGTTATGTTAACGATAAAGCCAGATATTTGGGTCTGTGGCCCAGTTGCATCTCCAAAATTAGTTGGTGAGAGTTAGATCTGATTCTATGTATGCAGAGCCAGCTGAGACGCTCTGTTATTAATGATGGTAATTAGCAGAAACACTTCATATTCCATGTGGACGTCTTGATTGATGGAGTTTTAATGTGACTTTTGCTGTTTATCAGCAAAAACTCAAACCTATCACATTTGGTTACCTCAGACACTATGACCCCTGTAACACCCCTCCCCTTCGCTGGTTATTTGTGGCTCGGTATGTGCCTCGCTGGCCTGGGGGGCGCTTGGCGCTCTGCTGTGTGGATGTGTCTCCGATTGCACCGGCAGACATCACAGATAAGTATAGCAGCACGGCGGTCAAAATGTGGTGCTGTCACACTCAATCACAGTCAGTGTGATGAAAGCGAGATGGAGATAGGGGGTGGAGGTGGTGGTGGGGGGGAGGCTGTTAGGTCTGTGTGTATTAAGCATGAGAACCTGTGTGTGTGTGTGTGTGTGTGTTCTTGTATTTCTACTCTTCTTGAGACATCAACAAGGAAAAGTACCTTCTATATGAGGACCGGTGAACAAGTTAGGACATAAGTCATGGTCCCAATACGGAAAAACCATTGCATCTAATAGAGAATGTCTCATTTGCACCCCTGGTGGTGAAATCTGTCAAAATTAGGGTGGTCCCAAAAAGGAGGGATTTTTCAAATTGACTGTGTGTCGGTTTTAAAAGTGCTCCCCCTCTGGTCAACATATGAAATAACAAGTGTGTGTAAGAAATTGAAATGCGCACAATTTGGCCAAACTTTTAAAAATAAATATGTATAAAGAGACATAGTGTAAAAACCTGAAGTATATAATGAAGATTATAAAACAATTACTAACAAACAATTCCCCAAAAACCCAAACTAAAAGCAATCTTCAACTTTTTTCTTATAAAATTGTGAACAATTTCTTATATTCTTTCTGTTTCTGGAATATTGCAATATTTTCTCGTAAAATTATTACTTTTTTTATGTAGAATTTTTACTTTTTAATGCAAAATGGTGACATTTGTCATATAAAATTCGGACTTGTATCACAATATTGCCAATTTTTCAGTTGTTCTTGAAAAACAGTGACATGTTTTGAGTAAAATTATGACTTTTGTCATAATTTTGCCAAGTAAAATTCCGATTATTATTAAAATATTGCCAACATTTAAAAGTTTTCTTATAAAATTGTGACTTTTGTTGAGTAAAATTGCGACTCTTTTCATAAAATTGGCAAAAGTTGAAGCTTTTCTTGTAAAATTGCGACTGTTATTGAATAAAATTCCAACTTTTATCATAATAATGCACAAATGTTCAGTTTTCCTTGTAAAATTTTGACTTGCATTGAGTAAAATCACGACTTTTATATAATACTGCCAACACTAAGTTTTTCTTGTGAAATTCCAACTAATTTTTCACATCAAGCGTTTTTATATTTGCATAGTATGTATATATTATTAATGTTGTAAATACACATCTTTATATATCTAGAAAGGGTGGTCCTAAAGAGGTAGGCATTTTTCAGAGGTTTCAAGAAGGTAAGAAATACATGTAACCCCTTTGGTCAAAATTCATACAAGAAATTAAAAAAATATGTATATAGCGACATGAAGCAAATAATGAAGATTAAAAACCAATTACAAACAAAAAAAATACAAAAATTAACTAAAAGCAGTCATTTTCTCACAATGTGTCGACTTTTTTCTTATAAAACTGGGAACAATTTGTCATATTCTTTCTGTTTCTGCAATATTGCAGTATTTTCTCGTAAAATTATTACTTTTTTATGTTAAATTATTACTTTTTAATGCAAAATGGTGAAATTTGTCATATAAAATTCGGACTTTAATCACAATATTGCCAAATGTGTTGTTGTTCTTGTAAAATAGCAAAAAAAAAATGTTTTTACATTATAACTTTTGTCATAATTTTGCCAAGTAAAATGCCGATTATTATTGATATATTGCCAAAATGTTAAAGTTATCTTATAACATTTAGATTTTTGTTGAGTAAAATTACGACTCTTTTCATAAAGTTGCCAAAATGTAATTGAGTAAAATTCCAACTTTTATCATAATATTGCACAAATGTTCAGTTTTTCTTGTAAAATTTGGACTTGCGTTAAGTAAAATGACAACTTTTATTATAACACTGCCAAAATTCCAAGTTTTTCTTGTGAAATTGTGAACTTTTTCTTGTGAAATTCCAACTCATCTTTCACAACAAGCTTTTTTTATATTGGCATAGTATGTATATGACAATAATGTTGTAAATACAAATCTTTATGTATTTAGAAAGGGAGGTCCTAAAGAGGTATGCATTTTTCGGAGGTCTCAAGAAGGTAAGAAATACAAGAATGTGCGTGTGTGTGGGTTTGTGTGTGTGTTTGTGTGTGTGTGTGTGTGTGTGTGTGTGTGTGTGTGGTGACGTTTATTGCCTTCTCTTGAAGGGGACGTGCCAGACTGATACCGTGTGTTTGGCATTTGAATCTCAGACGAGCATGTGACGTTGTGAACATTCTAGCGTCACACGTCCTTTGCAGCCTGACAGCCTGAATTAGCGCCACCTTCTGGCCCACCATGCGAGTTTAAAACTGGTATGTTATATTTAAATCCGTTTGAGTGTTTAGCATTAAATCAGGTACAGCACTACGGTCCTTATAGTAGGGCGGGCGAGCGTAGGACGGACTTCCACGATCAGCATCTTTAGTCATGCTTTAACGATGGAAAAGCCTCCATTAATCAACAGCTTTACAATGAAATATGATAAAGCAAACGTACAACTTTGGGATCATAGTATTGTTAAAAGTCAAACATTACTAAATGTGTTGATTAAGCAGGGGTTCTCAAACTTTTTTCACCAAGTACCACCTCAGAAAAAACCTGGCTCGCCAAGTACCACCATAATAACTAATATTAAAATGCCGTAACACAGTAGGCCTAATTATTCAATAAAAACAAAGCAGATGCTTTATTTACCACGTATGTTTAATACTTCTGGCCACTGTCATATTACACTCAGTTTGAACGGTAACACTGTGAATGAATATAGGAAAAAAACCCACTGTACTTAATTCAAGCGATTCTTACCACGAGATGGAGCCCGCGTACCACTAGTGGTACACACACCACAGTTTGAGAATCCCTCTCATAGTGTAACAAATAACACTTTGCAAAGATTAAATAAAATGGTGGAGCTGTTTGTGGCCACTGATGATACATTTATTATTATGATTATTGATAATAATAATGATTAATTATTCATGATTATTTCATTAATAATTAAAGCTGCAAGCAGCGATGGACGGGACCGACTTTGACGGCACATGAAATCCCAACCGGAGCTGTAATTAAAACTCTTTCATCAACTTTTAATCAGAAGGGTTCAATCTCTTTCCTGTGGTAGTTTGAAGCCGACACGACAAACGCGCTCAGAGGAGATAATGTTTGAAAAAAGGTGACCGGTTTATACAATACTTTTGTTTTGAAGGGGGAATTGCAAACTTCCTGTTGATTTTTGCTGGGGGTTGTCAACTTATGAAATGTAGGTCTAAGTGCGACCTACATAGAGGTTTTTGTTTCATGTCTCTACGACATTCCTACTGGAAGTTACAGGTAGTTTTGTCTGTGTTTTCTTCCTAGGAGCAGTTGTGTCTGTGTTTTATTACTAGGGGGCGCTAGAGCGCAATTTTGAGTTTTGGGGTTTGCTTTTTTTATTAGATCGCAGTTTTCGCCAGTCCTGATGTGTGTGTCCAGTTTGGTGAGTTTTGAAGCATGTTAAAGGGGTCAAATTACAGCTCAAAGAGGCAAAGGGGACTGTTTTTACAAAACTTTTGTTTTGAAGGGGGATTTGCAAACTTGCTGTTGATTTTTGCTGAAGGAAGTTGATGTATGAAATTTTGGTCTAAGTGAGACCTACATATAAGTTTTGTTTCATGTCTCTACGACATGTGTACTGGAAGTTACAGGTAGTTTTGTCTGTGTTTTCTTCCTAGGGGGCGCTAGAGCGCAATTTTGAGTTTTAAAGTTGTTGTTTTTTTATTTGATGGCAATTTTCGCTAGTTCTGAAGTGTGTGTCTAATTTGGTGAGTTTTGAAGCATGTTAAAGGGGGTCAAATTACAGCTCTAAGAGGCGGCGGAATAATAATAATAAAACCTTACAATTACAATAGGGTCCTCTGTCCCAAAGGGACATTGCGGTCCCTAATTATTTGATGCCACAGTGATTCCTGTATTACAGGGATTGGACATTTTTTTTCGACCACCTGTGTCGAAGGACTTTTTTAACACTGGTGTGGAAGAAATCAATCAATCGATCAAAGTTTATTTATACAGCCCTGTGACAGTCTCTCACTGTCGTCTGGGTTCCATGGACCACCAAGGACTGACATGACTGCAAGCAACGTCGACTTTGTTTATTTTTCAATCACGCACCTAATACTTGTTACGGCGTCGATCCCGACGCGCCCCGCCTCGCTGCTGTCCCACCGGCCACGCCTCCTCGCCACCATCTTGCCTGCCTCGCTGTCGGTCTGCCGGCCACGCCTCCCCACAAGCCCTTAATCACAGATGTCTCAAAGGGCTGCACAAGCAACAACAACATCTTCGTCTCAGATCCCACATCAGGGCGAGAAAAAAACTCAACCCAATGGGAAAAACGAGAAACCCTGGAAGGGACCGCAGATGTGGGGACCCCCACCCTCCTCCTTGGGTGACCGGTACAATGTATGCCGAATGGATAGCAGGGGCCAGTGGGGGACTCTCTGGCATGAAGACAAGTCGGAGCCCCGAGACGTCACCGACTGATGCATAAGGAGTGGTCTACCCTGGGTCCCGACTTCATATTGGGAGAGTCCGGTCCATAGTGGGGCCAGTAGGGATCCTGTTAAATGCAGACAAGTCAGCAGAGCACAGACATCACCAACTGATGCACAGAGGAGTGGTCCACTCACGGTCACAACTCACGTCTCCTCCGTGGAAGCTGATCTGTGGCTACCTGATAACCTCTCCACGCAGGAGAGCAGAAAAGAGAGAAGGCAGATCAACTGGTCTAAAATGGGGTCGACAAACCCTGTTTCCATATGAGTTGGGAAATTGTGTAAAATGTAAATATAAACGGAATACAATGATTTGTAAATCCTTTTCAACCCATATTCAGTTGAATGCACTACAAAGACAAGATATTTGATGTTCAAACTCTTAAATTATTTTTTTTTGCAAATAATAATTAACTTAAAATTCCATTGGTGCAATACGTGCCAAAGTAGTTGGGAAAGGGCATGTTCACCACTGTGTTACATGGCCTTTCCTTTTAACAACACTCAGTAAATGTTTGGGAACTGAGGAGACACATTTTTTAAGCTTCTCAGGTGGAATTATTTCCCATTCTTGCTTGATGTACAGCTTAAGTTGTTCAACAGTCCGGGGGTCTCCGTTGTGGTATTTTAGGCTTCATAATGCGCCACACATTTTCAATGGGGGACAGGTCTGGACTACAGGCAGGCCAGTCTAGTACTCGCACTCTTTTACTATGAAGCCACGTTGATGTAACACGTGGCTTGGCATTGTCTTGCTGAAATAAGCAGGGGCGTCCATGGTAACGTTGCTTGGATGGCAACATATGTTGTTCCAAAACATGTATGTACCTTTCAGCATTAATGGTGCCTTCACAGATGTGTAAGTTACCCATGTCTTGGGCACTAATGCACCCCCATACCATCACAGATGCTGGCTTTTCAACTTTGCGTCTATAACAATCCGGATGATTCTTTTCCTCTTTGGTCCGGAGGACACGACGTCCACAGTTTCCAAAAACAATTTGAAATGTGGACTCGTCAGACCACAGAACACTTTTCCACTTTGTATCAGTCCATCTTAGATGAGCTCAGGCCCAGCGAAGCCGACGGCGTTTCTGGGTGTTGTTGATAAACGGTTGTCGCCTTGCATAGGAGAGTTTTAACTTGCACTTACAGATGTAGCGACCAACTGTAGTTACTGACAGTGGGTTTCTGAAGTGTTCCTGAGCCCATGTGGTGATATCCTTTACACGCTGATGTCGCTTGTTGATGCAGTACAGCCTGAGGGATCGAAGGTCACGGGCTTAGCTGCTTACGTGCAGTGATTTCTCCAGATTCTCTGAACCCTTTGATGATATTACGGACCGTAGATGGTGAAATCCCTAAATTCCTTGCAATAGCTGGTTGAGAAAGGTTTTTCTTAAACTGTTCAACAATTTGCTCACGCATTTGTTGACAAAGTGGTGACCCTCGCCCCATCCTTGTTTGTGAATGACTGAGCATTTCATGGAATCTACTTTTATACCCAATCATGGCACCCACCTGTTCCCAATTTGCCTGTTCACCTGTGGGATGTTCCAAATAAGAGTTTCATGAGCATTCCTCAACTTTATCAGTATTTATTGCCACCTTTCCCAACTTCTTTGTCACGTGTTGCTGGCATCAAATTCTAAAGTTAATGATTATTTGCAAAAAAAATTTTTTTTTATCAGTTTGAACATCAAATATGTTGTCTTTGTAGCATATTCAACTGAATATGGGTTGAAAATGATTTGCAAATCATTGTATTCCGTTTATACTTACATCTAACACAATTTCCCAACTCATATGGAAACGGGGTTTGTACATTATACATCAATATAGATCAATACAGTCTGCAGGGATACAGTCCGTAAGCACACATGATTGTATCTTTTTTATACCAAAAAAAAAACATACTCACCGGGTCCGTGGGACAAATTTTCAAACGTTGACCGGTCCGCAGTTACAAAAAGGTTGGGGACCACTGGTGTGAATAATAACTTCTCCCTGTCGGCGTATTATGGATACCCCCAAACAATGTTCCCTGTAAAGAATGAATCCCATAAACAAATAAACTGACTAAGGACAAGCTTTAACCAGCCCTATCTTTAGCTTGTCTTACACGATGACATGTGCTAGAGTTTCAGAACCCCCACCATCCTGGGTCCAAACACATCGATCCAGCAGGACGCTGTGTGTAATCTCATGCTGTAGCAGGGGGGCGGGGGGGGGGCTGGTTCTAGTCCCGGGGGTGGTGTTGCGGTGCAAGTGTGTGCAGAGGGAACGTCGGGTCCGACTGCAGAAAGCCCGGAGTCAAAAGTTTGCACAGACGAGGAGCGTGTCAGAGGAGAACGGGTCATGGGTTGAGGAGAACAAGGGAGGGTTATGGTCACGGGTGGGTTCAGAAGGGGAAGTTCACTTTGTGGAAGCCATGGCCAGGCGAGAACTGCTCGATGCTCGGAAGGCGTTGAAGAGTGTGAGAGAGGACGCCGGCGGGTCAAGGAGCAAGAAACATCGAGGTGAGTTTTAGTTGGTCTTATCTTTTTCTTCATATTCTATCATCCCAGTGGACCAAATATGCCAAATATGGCTAACTATCCATCCATCCATCCATTTTCTCCTCTCAAGCCTTATTGCCGTTTTTCTGGCCGGCCCAGTTCTCCTTTGTTGTGCCGCCCTCCTTGCTGGTTGACATTCTTCAAATGTTGCATTCAAGTGGATTAATTTGATTGCCTCTTCTGACGAGGCAGCTGAAGCAACATCTTCCCTTCTATGTGTCTGCTGGAATGTTGTCAGGATTAGATGGTAGGATCGGGTGGCTGGCCACGTGACACCAACTGACATGCTCCTGCTGATGAGTCTGCCCTCTCTCTTTGGGGAAAAAACAAATCGGGTCGCTGATGTTTTGCATAAGATGGCCTTCATACACTGCAAAAACTGAAATCTAAGTAAGATGAAATATCTCAAATAATAATTGCTTATTTTCTGTCTGATAAGATAATTCTTCTCACTAAGCAGATTTTATGTTAGAGTGTTTTACTTGTTTTAAGGGTTTTGGTCCTAAATGATCTCAGTAAGATATTACAGCTTGTTGCTGAGATTTGATGACCTATATTAAAGGGGAACATTATCACCAGACCTTTGTAAGCGTCAATATATACCTTGATGTTGCAGAAAAAAGACCATATATTTTTTTAACCGATTTCCGAACTCTAAATGGGTGAATTTTGGCGAATTAAACGCCTTTCTATTATTCACCCTCGGAGCGCCATTTTCTCAAACACCGAGTCAAATCAGCTCTGTTATTTTCCGTTTTTTCGACTGTTTTCCGTACCTTGGAGACATCATGCCTCGTCGGTGTGTTGTCGGAGGGTGTAACAACACGAACAGGGACGGATTCAAGTTGCACCAGTGGCCCAAAGATGCGAAAGTGGCAAGAAATTGGACGTTTGTTCCGCACACTTTACCGACGAAAGCTATGCTACGACAGAGATGGCAAGAATGTGTGGATATCCTGCGACACTCAAAGCAGATGCATTTCCAACGATAAAGTCAAAGAAATCTGCCGCCAGACCCCCATTGAATCTGCCGGAGTGTGTGAGCAATTCAGGGACAAAGGACCTCGGTAGCACGGCAAGCAATGGCGGCAGTTTGTTCCCGCAGACGAGCGAGCTAAACCCCCTGGATGTCTTGGCTCACACCGTCCCTTATGCCACCGAAGATGATCGTCGGTGTGTTGTCGGAAGGTGTAACAACACGAACAGGGACGGATTCAAGTTGCACCAGTGGCCCAAAGATGCGAAAGTGGCAAGAAATTGGACGAAATTTCAAGAGAAGAATATCGACCCTAGCTTCCCTGGCCTGCTGACATCAACTCCAAAACTGGACAGATCAGCTTTCAGGAAAAGAGAGCGGATGAGGGTATGTCTACAGAATATATTAATTGATGAAAATTGGGCTGTCTGCACTCTCAAAGTGCATGTTGTTGCCAAATGTATTTCATATGCTGTAAACCTAGTTCATAGTTGTTAGTTTCCTTTAATGCCAAACAAACACATACCAATCGTTGGTTAGAAAGCGATCGCCGAATTCGTCCTCGCTTTCTCCCGTGTCGCTGGCTGTCGTGTCGTTTTCGTCGGTTTCGCTTGCATACGGTTCAAACCGATATGGCTCAATAGCTTCAGTTTCTTCTTCAATTTCGTTTTCGCTACCTGCCTCCACACTACAACCATCCGTTTCAATACATGCGTAATCTGTTGAATCGCTTAAGCCGCTGAAATCCGAGTCTGAATCCGAGCTAATGCCGCTATACCTTGCTGTTCTATGCGCCATGTTTGTTTGTGTTGGCATCACTATGTGACGTCACAGGAAAATGGACGGGTGTATATAACGATGGTTAAAATCAGGCACTTTGAAGCTTTTTTTAGGGATATTGCGTGATGGGTAAAATTTTGAAAAAAACTTTGAAAAATAAAATAAGCCACTGGGAACTGATTTTTAATGGTTTTAACCCTTCTGAAATTGTGATAATGTTCCCCTTTAAGTAAACCTTGCTTGAAACTAGAAAATCAACTGTTGCAAAGCTGTGTCATCAACACTCACAAGTATAAAACTGATTTTTTAAAAGTAATCATTTTTTATTTCAAGCATGAAAAAAAAAAAAATTACTTTGACACAATTGTGTCTCATAATTAAAACAGATGACAGCCAAATGGACTTTGCTGTTTTATTTCCAATGAAACAATAGAAAATACGTACTCATATAGTTCCGGAGTATAAGTCGCTCCGGCCGAAAATGCATAATAAAGAAGGAAAAAAACATATATAAGTCGCATTTTTGGGGGAAATGTATTTGATAAAACCCAACACCAAGAATAGACATTTGAAAGGCAATTTAAAATAAATAAAGAATAGTGAACAACAGGCTGAATAAGTGTACATTATATGAGGCATAAATAACCAACTGAGAACGTGCCTGGTATGTTAACGTAACATATTATGGTAAGAGTCATTCAAATAACTATAACATATAGAACATGCTATACGTTTACCAAACTATCTGTCACTCCTAATCGCTAAATTCCATGAAATCTTATACGTCTAGTCTCTTACGTGAATGAACTAAATAATATTATTTGATATTTTACTGTAACGTGTTAATAATTTCACACATAAGTCGCTCCTGAGTAGAAGTCGCACCCCCAGCCAAACTATGAAAAGAACTGCGACTTATATTCCAAAAAATACGGTACTACCATTATCTTGACATAATGATATGCGCTTGGCATCGTGATTTTTTTTTTCATGCTTGAAGTAAAAAATTATTACGTTAAAGGGGAACATTATCACAATTTCAGAATGGTTAAAACCATTAAAAATCAGTTCCCAGTGGCTTATTAAATTTTTCGAAGTTTTTTTCAAAATTTTACCCATCACGCAATATCCCTAAAAAAAGCTTCAAAGTGCCTGATTTTAACCATCGTTATATACACCCGTCCATTTTCCTGTGACGTCACATAGTGATGCCAACACAAAAAAACATGGTGGATAGAACAGCAAGCTATAGCGACATTAGCTCGGATTCAGACTCGGATTTCAGCGTTTTAAGCGATTCAACAGATTACGCATGTATTGAAACGGATGGTTGTAGTGTGGAGGCAGGTAGCGAAAACGAAATTGAAGAAGAAACTGAAGCAATTGAGCCATATCGGTTTGAACCGTATGCAAGCGAAACCGACGAAAACGACACGACAGCCAGCGACATGGGAGAAAGCGAGGACGAATTTGGCGATCGCCTTCTAACCAACGATTGGTATGTGTTTGTTTGGCATTAAAGGAAACTAACAACTATGAACTAGGTTTACAGCATATGAAATACATTTGGCAACAACATGCACTTTGAGAGTGCAGACAGCCCAATTTTCATCAATTAATATATTCTGTAGACATACCCTCATGTCAGCAGGCCAGGGAAGCTAGGGTCGATATTCTTCTCTTGATCATCTTCGGGACGGTGTGAGCCAAGACATCCAGGGGGTTTAGCTCGCTCGTCTGCGGGAACAAACTGCCGCCATTGCTTGCCGTGCTACCGATGTCCTTTGTCCCTGAATTGCTCACACACTCCGGCAGATTCAATGGGGGTCTGGCGGCAGATTTCTTTGACTTTATTGTTGGAAATGCATCTGCTTTGAGTGTCGCAGGATATCCACACATTCTTGCCATCTCTGTCGTAGCATAGCTTTCGTCGGTAAAGTGTGCGGAACAAACGTCCAATTTCTTGCCACTTTCGCATCTTTGGGCCACTGGTGCAACTTGAATCCGTCCCTGTTCGTGTTGTTACACCCTCCGACAACACACCGACGAGGCATGATGTCTCCAAGGTACGGAAAACAGTCGAAAAAACGGAAAATAACAGAGCTGATTTGACTCAGTGTTTGAGAAAATGGCGGATTGCTTCCTGATGTGACGTCACGTTGTGACGTCATCGCTCCGAGAGCGAATAATAGAAAGGCGTTTATTTCGCCAAAATTCCCATTTAGAGTTCGGAAATCGGTTAAAAAAATGTATGGTCTTTTTTCTGCAACATCAAGGTATATATTGACGCTTACATAGGTCTGGTGATAATGTTCCCCTTTAATATTTGCTTACATGTCCCTTGGCAAGTTTCACTGCAATAAGGTGCTTTTGGTAGCCATCCACAAGCTTCTGCTTGAATTTTTGACCACTCCTCTTGACAAAATTGGTGCAGTTCAGTTCAGATGACTGTTTTATTTTCAATGCAACAATAGAAAAGACGTACTCATATAGTAGTACAGTTGGCACAGTACAGTAAACTGACAGTTAATATTTAAACATTTCAAACAATTTTGAACAGAAATAGTTCATGCACATTCAGATAAATTCTTCAAAATTACAATAAAAAACAATTTGGTCGGGGGCCGGGCTGTATATATGCGCACTAATTGACTGAAAGAGCACGCACTTGGCGCGATGATGTCATGTTATCCATGGAAAAATGCATTTTTAGACAATATGATTTGCCTGAGCGGCTAGGAGACCCCGAGAGTAACAAGCGGTTGCCTTGTTGCCTTTCCATTAAGAACTATAAATTAGTTTTTAGTATAAGTTTGCTGGTTTCAAGAAATGTAATGCCGAGCGCATATCATTATGTCAAAATAATGGCACTAGCATTTACTTCATTTAAGAATATTTTTCAACGTATTGAGCAAAAAGGTCACATTTTTTTTCTACCAAGAAAAGTGCACTTGTTATTAGTGAGAATATACTTATTTTAAGGTATTTTGGGGTTCATTGAGGTTAGCTAATTTGACTTGTTTTGGAAAGTCTTGACAAGCCGAATTTTCTTGTTCTATTGGCAGATAATTTTGCTTCGTTCAAATAAAATACCCCTAATTTTTGTATTTTTTTCTTGTTTTTGAACACTGACTTTTTGCAGTGTAGCTGAGGTCCATATGTTCAGATTGTTTCCAAGTTGTTGACCATAACCCACTCTTTGCTAGTCTGGCAAGTGCTCATGATTGCGAATGAAACCCAGATGCTTGTGGTTGTTGAGTTGAAAGGTCAAATTAATTAGGTACATGTCAGTGCTTTGCCTTTGTGCACGTATCTTTGGAAATGATCAAATTCAACGTCCCAATTAATTGTGAATGTTTGTGATGTGGAAAGTGAACTTATTTGTCGTCAATATTGCTTAGCTCAATAGTGTGACATTATTGCCCTATTACATAGCAAGGTTAAAGGTTAGATCATTAGGTACTAGTGTTGTCCCGATACCAATATTTTGGTACCGGTACCAAAATTATTTCGATACCTTTCAGTATTTTTCTAAATAAAGGGGACCACAAAAAATTGCATTATTGGCTTTATTTTAAGAAAAAAATCTTAGGGTACATTAAACATATATTTATTATTGCAAGTTTGTCCTTAAATAAAATAGTGAACATACAAGACAACTTGTCTTTTAGTAGTAAGTAAACAAACAAAGGCTCCTTATTTAGCTGCTGATATATGCAGTAACATATTGTGTCATTTTCCATTCTATTATTTTGTCAAAATTATTAAGGACAAGTGGTAGAAAATTCATTATTAATCGACTTGTTCATTTACTGTTAATATCTCTTTTAACATGTTCTATCTACACTTCTGTTAAAATGTAATAATCGCTTATTCTTCTGTTGTTTGATACTTTACATTAGTTTTGGATGATACCACAAATTTGGGTGTCAATTCGATACCAAGTCATTACAGGATCATACATTGGTCATATTCAAAGTCCTCATGTGTCCAGGGACATATTTCCTGAGTTTATAAACATAATATAAATAAATAAAAAACCAAAGAAGATGTTGTGATGCCAAAAGTACACACTGATGTCGGTTTTTGATGCAGTACCGCCTGAAAGATCCAAGGTCCGTAATATCACACTGCAAAAACTGAAATCTAAGTAAGATTAAATATCTCAAATAAGGGTGATATTTGCTTATTTTCTGTCTGATAATATAATTCTTCTCACTAAGCAGATTTTATGTTAGAGTGTTTTACTTGTTTTAAGTGTTTTGGTCCTAAATGATCTCAGTAAGATATTACAGCTTGTTGCTGAGATTTGATGACCTATATTGAGGAAAACATGCTTGAAACTAGAATATCAACTGTTGCAAAGCTGTGTCATCAACACTCACAAGTATAAAACTGCTAAAAATCATGACTTTGACACAATTGTGTCTCATAATTAAAACAGATGACAGCCAAATGGACATTGCTGTTTTATTTTCAATGAAACAATAGAAAATATGTACTCATATAGTAGTACAGTTGGCACAGTACAGTAAACTGACAGTTAATATTTGAACATTTCTAACAATTTTGAACAGAATAGTTAATGCACAAATATATATATATATATATATATATATTTATATTTGTGCATTATATATATATATATTCCTTGCGCACTAATGACTGAAAAAGCACGCACTTGGCGCGATGATGTCATGTTATCAATGGAAAAATGCATTTTTAGACAATATGATTTGCCTGAGCGGCTAGTAGACCTCGAGAGTAACAAGCGGTTGCCTTGTTGCCTTACCATTAAGAACAATAAATTAGTTTTTAGTATAAGTTTGCTGGTTTCAAGAAATGTTATGCCGAGCGCATATCATTATGTCAAGATAATGGCACTAGCATTTACTTCATTTAAGAATATTTTTCAACATACTGAGAAAAAAGGTCTCATTTTTGTTTTTACTACCAATAAAAGTGCACTTGCTATTAGTGAGAATATACTTATTTTAAGGTATTTTTGGGTTCATTGAGGTTAGCTAATTTTACTTGTTTTAGAAAGTCTTGACAAGCCAAATTTTCTTGTTCTATTGGCAGATCATTTGGCTTAGTTCAAGTAAAACACCCCTCATTTTTGTATTTTTTTCCCTTGTTTTTGAACACTGACTTTTTGCAGTGCATCGCTTACGTGCAGTGATTTTTCCAGATTCTCTGAACCTTTTGATGATATTACGGACCGTAGATGGTGAAATCCCTAAATTCCTTGCAATAGTTCGTTGAGAAATGTTGTTCTTAAACTGTTCGACAATTTTCTCACGCATTTGTTGACAAAGTGGTGACCCTCGCCCCATCCTTGTTTGTGAATGACTGAGCTTTTCATGGAAGCTGCTTTTATACCCAATCATGGCACCCACCTTTTCCCAATTATCCTGTTCACCTGTGGGATGTTCCAAATAAGTGTTTGATGAGCATTCCTCCACTTTATCAGTCTTTTTCGCCACTTGTGCCAGATTTTTTGAAACATGTTGCAGGCATCAAATTCCAAATGAGCTAATATTTACAAAAAATAAGTAAATGTACCAGTTCGAATGTTAAATATCTTGTCTTTGCAGTCTATTCAATTGAATATAGGTTCAAAAAGGATTTGCAAATCATTGTATTCTGTTTTTAGTTACGATTTACACAAGGTGCCAATTTTACTGGTTTTGGGGTTTGTAATACAGTAAAGACACATTTCTAGCACAGTTTCACTCACAATAATAACATGTTGGATTCTTGGTTTGTGCACTGTAGTCCATGGAATGATACAAGGGCAAACGGAGATTATTGTTACATGTTATTTTGTGTGGCCCTCAACAAGATTTTGTTTGTGGCCCCTTTTTGGTCCTTAATATTACTTAATAATATTAGACTTCTGTAGGCCCCCACCTCAACATAAATCTAGCATTACCGCTCTACAAACACACACCTGGCATGTTTACATGCACTAAAAAAATATTCACTGACTCAATCAATTTTTTGTTTTTAGCTTGTAAATCTCCAAGATTTTGAATGGAAAACCTTTAATAAGGTTTTTGATTTTTTAAAAGATGGGATTACGATATATGATCGTAAATCTGTTCCATTGAGCATTCCTACACGCCAGTCGATCAATAATTGGATGTAGTGTTTTACGCTCTCGAACGTGATAACCCTGAAGTATAGTTGAAAAAAAGCTTACAATATTATGTTTAATTCTTAGTTTCATCATCAATGTTTTTCATAAAGTGTTCAAACCAGTTTCTTCATTACAGTAGACTAAAAGCTCCCTAAAATATTCTGAAACCCCCTGAATTATTTGGTGTTTTATTTTATTTTAATAATAACAGTACAATAACAGTAACAACAACCACAACAGAACAACATCAGCAAATAGGATATGTACAAATATGATGGTAAAAGTGATAGCAAAGAAACAGTTAGTGAAATAACACGAACACTAACAATAACACACTGGCCGGGTGTTGGTGGGCGGCCGAGGGTGGAGTCGGCTCTCTTGGTTGCTTTGTTGGGTCTGCTCCTGTCTCTGGCCATGCTCCCCTCACCCCAGCAGACGATGGAATGGAACACCGCAGAGGCCACCACAGTGTATATGTTTTGTTGTTGTTGTTGTTGTTTTACTTTTGTGGCTGTGTGTAGAAGTGGCTGGTTGCATCAGCTCTGCTCTTTTAATGTCTTTAATGTCCTTTGTGTTCTTTGATGTTTCCCTCTTACACACATGCTTATGTGTGCTATGGATATGAGGTTTTTTCTCCTCTGCCTCATTCTGGACCCCCTTTCCAGGGGCCCAGGCTTAGGCTGAATTTTTTTTTTTTCACTCCCCCCACACCCCAGCTTCCTCACTCCCCCAAGGCGTTTACCTGTTTCTCACCTTTTTTGTAAGGGGTGCCGGAAGTTGGCAGACCCGTCAGCGATCCTGTTCTGTTTCCCTGTAAATTTGTCTGCTCTTAAATTGGATTGTGCTGAAAATCTTAATTTCCCCTCGGGGATTAATAAAGTATTTCTAATTCTGATTCTGATTCTGATAAGTATTAATAATACAGAAATGACAATGAACATTATTACACTACAAATGGAGCGATACAAATACCAATAGAAGTAGCACTATTGATAATGAATGATACCAATAATTACTAGAGATGTCCGATAATATCGGACTGCCGATATTATCGGCCGATAAATGCTTTAAAATGTTGTATCGGAAATTATCAGTATCGGTTTCAAAATTATCGGTATCTGTTTCAAAAAGTAAAAATGTATGACTTTTTAAAACGCCGCTGTGTACACGGACGTAGGGAGAAGTACAGAGCGCCAATAAACCTTAAAGGCACTGCCTTTGCGTGCCGGCTCAGTCACATAATATCTACGGCTTTTACACACACACAAGTGAATGCCCAGCATACTTGGTCAACAGCCATACAGGTCACACTGAGGGTGGCCGTGTAAACAACTTTAACACTGTTACAAATATGCGCCACACTGTGAACCCACACCAAACAAGAATGACAAACACATTTTGGGGGAACATCCGCACCGTAACACAACATAAACACAACAGAACAAATACCCAGAACCCCTTGCAGCACAAACTCTTCCGGGACACTACAATATACACCCCCCGATACAAATCAAAGCGCGTAATAAATCAGTTCCGGAAATGATTAAAATGATCAAAATACGGTAAATATTGAACATATGTGTGTATATAAAACGTTGATGGAGGGTTTAGAAGTTGTTTTAGAGGGCTTTAAAGGCTACAACAGTGACTCCCATTAGCCACATCTTTCAAGCATTAGTTATCATTTTAAAAATCATAAAAAATCTCTCATAATGATTGTGAACGATAGGCAAAATTCCAAAAAAAGTGCAGCTCGCCTTAATATTTACGTATTTTGCTCATTTGCTCAGCGCACTAATTTAAAAAACGCGTCACAACGTTTGCTTTATTTTTTCAACTAAATCACTGATTATTACTCACTGCAGACTTCATGACAGGAAACAAACTTAATAGAATATCACTTACTGTACAATGTCTGCTGTCATTAGGATGCCGACTGATGTTCATATATTCCCATTTATATGACTCATAATATTTGCGATGAAAAGGGGTTGGGGGGTGGGTGGAACCAAGCATCTTTTCGTGTCGTTCTCGCCATCCCGGGTCTAAATTGGATGTCAAAGTGTACGAATTACATCCTCATCCTTTTACTATCCAGGTGAGAGGCATTATTTATGTTCTAGAACAGGGGGGTCAAACTCATTTTTAATGGGAGTAAAATCTACTCCCAAGTGGGCCGGACTGGTAAAATCACGGCACGATAACTTGAATATAAAGACAACTTCAGATTGTTTTCTTTGTTTATAAATAGAACAATGACTTTCTGAAAATGTACAAATCATAATGTTGTTGTTGTTTTTTTTTTACACTTACATGTTGCGGTTAATAGTATTCTACCTTTATTTGTCGTTATTTATATTATCTGAATAAATTATGTGATAATTTTCATCAGTCAACTCATTGGTGTTCGTTTTCAATCTATCAAGATAAAAAAAATATAAAAATCAATTTACATTATGTTACTTATGTGGTTTGATCATTTTCCTCGACTGATGTACTAACATCATGTGGTTTATTTTTATTTTTTACATATGTAGCATCATCTACAGAGATACAAAGAATTGCTATTGTGACATCTAATCTTTGATGTTTCCCTCTTACACACGTTTATGTGTGCTATGGCTCTGAGTTTTTTTTTCTCCTCGGCTTCATTCTGGACCCCCTCTCCAGGGGCCCAGGCTTGGACTGAATTTTTTTTCTCAGTCCCCCCACACCCCAGCTCCCCCACTCCCTCAAGGTGTTTCCCTTCCCCTTCTGTCTCCCTGTAATGTTTGTCTGATCTTGGATGGGATTGTGCTGAAAATCTAAATTTCCCCTCTGGGATTAATAAAGTATTTCTGATTCTGATTCTGATAAATTCTAATAATACAGAAATGACAATGAACATTATTACACTACAAATGGAGCGATACAAATACCAATAGAAATAGCACTATTGATAATGAATAATAACAATAATTACCTCTATTATCAACAATACAATTGTTCAAATGCAACAATACATATATGTAATGATAACTTGAAATACAAAAGAAAGCAGATAAATGGAGGGGAAGAAAGAGAAGCCAACTATCTTAATCTTGTAGATTGTTATTGTTAGAATAATTGTTTGTAAGTTATCACAAAAAACTCTGTGTTGAAATGGGTTCCAGGCAAAAGGACGGGGGCTGTCTTTGAGGCCTACCAAGAGTAAGGCTCGTAAAACTCCACTGTGTAAGGGGGAGAGCCACGTAAAGGGTTTTCTGTTTTCCCTCATGAATGGTAATCAACAGAAGGATGTTGTTCTGGCCCAAGGACTTCAAAGCGGAGAGATGGCAGGATCTGCCCAATTTCCAGGCGAACTCTTTTTGAAGTATTTTACAAACTCTTTTTTAACTATTTTACGAACTCTTTTTGAACTGACCTTTTCTGTGAATTGTTTACGACTTTTTCTGTGAACTTTTTGCGACCTTTGTCCTTTGGAAAACTGTGGTCGGGGAGGGTCCAAAATAAAAGAAGGAGGCGTACAATCATTTGGCAGAGCGTGCTGGAGATTGTAGAAGGATACAATGGCCGGGCGACTCTCCTCAATATATTGAATTCTGTCTCCGTTTAATTCTTTGCCTCTTGTCTTGTTTAATAGATGCCATCAGTGTTTGAACCTGACCGTTATAGTAACAATAGTGTTTGCACTCAGCTCTTGATGTCAGAGAAGCTGAAGTGTGACAAGGATGTGCTAGAGGTGAAGCTGCATGCCTGCAAGTCATCTATCAGGGAAAACTGCATCCGTCACATAATTGATCGGCCTTCCGTGAAGTCACATCGTCTTAAACTAATTAAACGGCACGTTTTGCCTGTCAGGTCTTTTTTTTTTTCCTCTAATGGTTGTTTAGCATCTATGAGTCCAAGTCACAGGGGAGTTTGTGGCTTTTTAGGCCCTTCTGGGGGAAAACAGTATCAGAGCGGCCACCATAAAACGCTTCTGATTGGACGCCAGCCCTGAGAGGCGGTGTGATGATGGGTGTATTGATTTGGGGCGTTGGAGCTGTTTCTTGGGGGTGTATCCTGTATCATCCTAAAGCATTCGCATTGATCGCCGCGCTCTCCACCGCCTCTCACCGCTGATGGATGGAGGAGGAGAGCGAGGCGGGAGAAGAGTGAAGAAGCTGCTCACCACTGCCTCATCTTCATGGTCTTAATTTAGAGTGAGTTTTTTTATATATATATTTTTGTTTTAGATATTTCACTTTGAGGGTGATTAATGGTGGATAAATGACCACATCATTCTTTGCTTGAGTGACTCCTGATTTGTGACCGGAGTAAATCATGGCCGTAAACAGCGGCGTGCCTCACTTGCACACTGCAGAAACTGAAATCTAAGTAAGATGAAATATCTCAAATAAGGGTGATATTTGCTTATTTTCTGTCTGATAAGATAATTCTTCTCACTAAGCAGATTTTTTAAATTAGAGGTCCTCTCTTTTTCATCATTTGGGCTATTTTTGACTGGTGCCTCGCAACTTCAGTTCGAAAAAACCTATGCAAGTAACATTTTTGCAGCAGATTAAAAAAACAAAAACAACAACACTTATGCCATCATAGAGATGATCAAACTTTTTTGCAGGAGGTCCCTAAAGACAGACAAAAATGACGCTGATTCTCCAGAATATACAAAATTAGAGTAATTGTGAAGGAAAAAGTTTGGCCCCGAGTCCTTAGCTTTCTGGAACACTGCAAAAACTGAAATCTAAGTAAGATTAAATATGTCAAATAAGGTTGATATTTGCTTATTTTCTGTCTGATAAGATCATTCTTCTCACTAAGCAGATTTTATGTTGGAGTGTTTTACTTGTTTTAAGGGTTTTGGTCCTAAATGATCTCAGTAAGATATTACAGCTTGTTGCTGAGATTTGATGACCTATATTGAGTAAAACATGCTTGAAACTAGAATATCAACAACCCCACGAGCCCACCCCCCAACCCCGGAGAGCGTGGCGAGGCCAGCCCCCGGCCACCCCACCCAAGTCGGCCGCCGCAGGACCACCCAGCACGGGGCCACGGGAACCACCCACCCCACCCGCAGGGACCCCAAAAAGCAACCGCCCCGCCGAGCCCCACCCCTGAGGGAGGGGAAAAATAAGAAAAATAATATTAATAAAGTATATTAAAAAATAAATAATCAATAAATAAATAAATACATTTAAAAAATAATAATTAAAAGAAGATCACAGACATGCTGACACACTCACAAGTATAAAACTACTTTTTCAAAGTAATAATTTCTTATTTCAGGCATGAAGAAAAAGTCATGACTTTGACACAATTGTGTCTCATAATTAAAACAGATGACAGCCAAATGGACTTTGCTGTTTTATTTTCAATGAAACAATAGAAAATACGTACTCATATAGTAGTACAGTTGGCACAGTACAGTAAACTGACAGTTAATATTGAAACATTTAACATGTGGCTGTATATATGCGCACTAATTGACTGAAAGAGCACGCACTTGGTGCGATGATGTCATGTTATCCATGGAAAAATGCAGTTTTAGACAATATGATTTGCCTGAGCGGCTAGGAGACCCCGAGAGTAACAAGGGGTTGCCTTGTTGCCTTTCCATTAAGAACAATAAATCAGTTTTTAGTATAAGTTTGCTGGTTTCAAGAAATGTAATGCCGAGCGCATATCATTATGTCAAGATAATGACACTTGCATTTACTTTATTTAAGAATATTTTTCAACATATTGATCAAAAAGGTCTTTTTTTTTTCTACCAAGAAAAGTGCACTTGTTATTAGTGAGAATATACTTATTTTAAGGTATTTTTGGGTTCATTGAGGTTAGCTAATTTTACTTGTTTTGGAAAGTCTTGACAAGCCAAATATTCTTGTTCTATTGGAAGATAATTTTGCTTAGTTCAAGTAAAATACCCCTCATTTTTGTATTTTTTTTTCTTGTTTTTGAACACTGACTTTTTGCGTCACGATAGAGGAGGTCTCTTTGATTACGGCCTATTTTAGACTTGTTTTAATGAAGTAGGAGATTGTGTGGAACGCGCGGACGTGCTATAAGGAACAATTAAATCTCAGCTTGCGGAAGAGAGGTTGGAGGAAAGAATGGACGGGCAGGGCAGGAGGAAAGATGGTGGTAAATTGGATTTCCACGAATGAATCTAATGAGGCAGATATGAGAGGAGAGGTGTTGGAGGAGGAAGGAAAAAAGTATGGTGAGATAGTGGGAGGGAAGATTGAAGGCATGGAAGAATATGTTAGATGGATAGAAGAAAGATGAAAAAGGTGCAGAAAAGGTAGGAGGGAAGGAACGAATGCAAAGAAAGTATGATTGGATATTTTGGTGTGAAGAAAAGATGGATAAAATGGATCACATATAAACTACACTGCAAAAACTGAAATTTAAGTAAGATTAAATATCTCAAATAAGGGTGATATTTGCTTATTTTCTGTCTGATAAGATAATTCTTCTCACTTAGCAGATTTTATGTTAGAGTGTTTTATTTGTTTTAAGGGTTTTGGTCCTAAATGATCTCAGTAAGATATTACAGCTTGTTGCTGAGATGTTATGACCTATATTGAGTAAAACATACAAACACATCAGATATTGAAGCCAAAAAAAAGTCTACTACTGGCAAAAACGAGTAAAAAAAACAAAGGTCTATGGAGAGCTTTTTAGCAAAGGGAAAAGACCAGGGGCTCCCAATAATTCAACGTTTTGGTTTTGTCATGTATTCATTTTTTATGCACTTATTTGCTATATTTTCCTGCCACACGTGGAATGTCGGTTCGTAAAAATAATGCCTACATTAAACCGGTCCCTGGTGCAAAAAAGGTTGGGGACCCCTGATTTAGAATACAAAAAAAACATATCTGTGCTCGTCTCACATAATGATAGGCAACATTCTAAAATACGTGCAGTTCCCCTTTAATCCTTGTGTAATGTTCATATTGTTGTTACTCAGCCAGCGTTTGTGGGTCTGATGGACCCGTTGCATTTTGTGGCTTTTAATGCCTCACAATCAAACACTTTTATGTTAAAATACTGGACAGATGTTTATTGGGGTAAGGTAAACATCTGTTCAGTATTTTAACATAAAAGTGTTTGATTGTGAGGCATTAAAAGCCACAAAATGCAACGGGTCCATCAGACCCACAAACGCTGGCTGAGTAACAACAATATGAACGTTGCTCGGAACATTTCTCTGCCGGTTTCTGCATCCCACAGGGATTCTTCTTTTAGGTTTCTGCAACTGCGGTTCCCACACAAGGTTGCAACATTGCTTATCAACACTGTCTGCTCTCATTTTCTCGCACATTTGACCCTCTGGTGGTCTTTGTACCTACACTCTGTCCTCCTCCTGTCTAGGCCTGCTGTGTATGCGTGTGTGTGTGTGTGTGTGTGTGTTCTGGCAATGCGTACTTATTGGGGACGTCTTTCTGTTTACAAAGTCATTTTAGGGGACGTTTGACGTTATGGGGACCAAAATAAAGGTCCCCTGAAGGGAAACCTGTTTACAAAATCACTGTAGGGGATTTGTTTTGGGGACTATTGCAAACTTTTCCAACTTTTCTTCCCCACTCACAGTGCGAATTTGCTGGGTGGGTTTTGGACATGTCGGGGGAACCCCGACATGTCCAAACATGCTGTGGTTCGAGTCCCACAGGTCCCGCGGCGGGACCTGTGGGACTCGAACCTGGGTGTCATTTTTGATCATTTTCGGGACTTTTGCCCACTTTCCCAACTTTTCTTCCCCACTCACAGTGCGACTTTGTTGGGTGGGTTTTGGACATGTCGGGGGCACCGCCGGACTCGGGTGGAACGCGGCGGGACCTGTGGGACTCGAACCTGGGTGTCATTTTTGATCATTTTCGGGACTTTTGCCAACTTTTCCAACTTTTCTTCTACACTCACAGTGCGACTTTGCTGGGTGCGTTTTGGGCATGTTGGGCACCCCTGGACTCGCATGGCCGGCTGCAAAAGGTCCCCTGAAGGGGAATTTTCGCTCCCCCCTCCCCCTGTGACTATGCTGGGTGCGTTTTGGACATGTTGGGCACCCCTGGACTCGCGTGGCCGGCTGCAAAAGGTCCCCTGAAGGGGAATTTTCGATCCCCCCCCCTCCCCCTGTGACTATGCTGGGTGCGCTTTGGGCGTGTTGAGCACCCCTGGACTCGCGTGGCCGGCTGCAAAAGGTCCCCTGAAGGGAAATTTTCGCTCCCCCCCTCCCCTTGTGACTATGCTGGGTGCGTTTTGGGCATGTTGGGCACCCCTGGACTCGCGTGGCCGGCTGCAAAAGGTACCCTAAAGGGGAAATTTCGCTCCCCCCCTCCCCCCTGTGACTATGCTGGGTGCGTTTTGGGCATGTTGGGCACCCCTGGACTCGGGTGGCCGGCTGCAAAAGGTCCCCTGAAGGGGAATTTTCGCTCCCCCTCTCCCCCTGTGACTATGAGGGGTGCGATTTGGACATGTTGGGCACTCCTGGACTCGCGTGGCCGGCTGGAAAAGGTCCCCTGAAGGGAAATTTTCGCTCCCCCCCTCCCCCTGTGACTATGCTGGGTGCGTTTTGGGCATGTTGAGTACCCCTGGACTCGCGTGGCCGGCTGCAAAAGGTCCCCTGAAGGGAAATTTTCGCTCCCCCCCTCCCCCTGTGACTATGCTGGGTGCGTTTTGGGCATGTTGAGTACCCCTGGACTCGTGTGGCCGGCTGCAAAAGGTCCCCTGAAGGGGAATTTTCGCTCCCCCCCTCCCCCTGTGACTATGCTGGGTGGGTTTTGGGCATGTTGGGCACCCCTGGACTCGCGTGGCCGGCTGCAAAAGGTCCCTTGAAGGGAATTTTCGCTCCCCCCCTCCCCCTGTGACTATGCTGGGTGCGTTTTGGACATGTTGGGCACCCCTGGACTCGCGTGGCCGGCTGCAAAAGGGCCTCTGAAGGGGAATTTTCGCTCCCCCTCTCCCCCTGTGACTATGATGGGTGCGTTTTGGACATGTTGGGCACCCCTGGACTCGCGTGGCCGGCTGAAAAAGGTCCCCTGAAGGGGAATTTTTGCTCCTCCTCTCCCCCTGTGACTATGCTGGGTGCGTTTTGGGCATGTTGGGCACCCCTGGACTCGCGTGGCCGGCTGCAAAAGGTCCCCTGAAGGGGAATTTTCGCTCCCCCCCTCCCCCTGTGACTATGCTGGGTGCGTTTTGGGCATGTTGGGTACCCCTGGACTCGCGTGGCCGGCTGCAAAAGGGCCCCTGAAGGGGAATTTTCGCTCCCCCTCTCCCCCTGTGACTATGATGGGTGCGTTTTGGACATGTTGGGCACCCCTGGACTCGCGTGGCCGGCTGAAAAAGGTCCCCTGAAGGGGAATTTTTGCTCCTCCCCTCCCCCTGTGACTATGCTGGGTGCGTTTTGGGCATGTTGGGCACCCCTGGACTCGCGTGGCCGGCTGCAAAAGGGCCCCCTGAAGGGGAATTTTCGCTCCCCCCCCACCCCCTGTGACTATGCTGGGTGCGTTTTGGGCATGTTGGGCACCCCTGGACTCGCGTGGCCGGCTGAAAAAGGTCCCCTGAAGGGGAATTTTTGCTCCTCCTCTCCCCCTGTGACTATGCTGGGTGCGTTTTGGGCATGTTGGGCACCCCTGGACTCGCGTGGCCGGCTGCAAAAGGTCCCCTGAAGGGGAATTTTCGCTCCCCCCCTCCCCCTGTGACTATGCTGGGTGCGTTTTGGGCATGTTGGGTACCCCTGGACTCGCGTGGCCGGCTGCAAAAGGGCCCCTGAAGGGGAATTTTCGCTCCCCCTCTCCCCCTGTGACTATGATGGGTGCGTTTTGGACATGTTGGGCACCCCTGGACTCGCGTGGCCGGCTGAAAAAGGTCCCCTGAAGGGGAATTTTTGCTCCTCCCCTCCCCCTGTGACTATGCTGGGTGCGTTTTGGGCATGTTGGGCACCCCTGGACTCGCGTGGCCGGCTGCAAAAGGGCCCCCTGAAGGGGAATTTTCGCTCCCCCCCCACCCCCTGTGACTATGCTGGGTGCGTTTTGGGCATGTTGGGCACCCCTGGACTCGCGTGGCCGGCTGCAAAAGGTCCCCTGAAGGGGAATTTTCGCTCCCCCCCTCCCCCTGTGACTATGCTGGGTGCGTTTTGGGCATGTTGGGCACCCCTGGACTCGCGTGGCCGGCTGCAAAAGGTCCCTTGAAGGGAATTTTCGCTCCCCCCTCCCCCTGTAACTATGCTGGGTGCGTTTTGGACATGTTGGGCACCCCTGGACTCGCGTGGCTGCAAAAGGTCCCTGAAGGGGAATTTTCGCTCCCCCCCTCCCCCTGTGACTATGCTGGGTGCGTTTTGGACATGTTGGGCACCCCTGGACTCGCGTGGCTGGCTGCAAAAGGTCCCCTGAAGGGGAATTTTTGCTCCCCCGTCCCCCTGTGACTATGCTGGGTGCGTTTTGGGCATGTTGGGCACCCTTGGACTCGCGTGGCCGGCTGCAAAATGTCCCCTGAAGGGGAATTTTCGCTCCCCTCCTCCCCCTGTGACTATGCTGGGTGCGTTTTGGGCATGTTGGGCACCCCTGGACTCGCGTGGCCGGCTGCAAAAGATCCCCTGAAGGGGAATTTTCGCTCGCCCTCTTTCCCCCTGTGACTATGATGGGTGCGTTTTGGGCATGTTGGGCACCCCTGGACTCGCGTGGCTGCAAAAGGTCCCTGAAGGGAAATTTTTGCTCCCCCCCCCCTCCCCCTGTGACTATGCTGGGTGCGTTTTGGACATGTTGGGCACCGCTGGACTCGCGTGGCCGGCTGCAAAAGGTCCCCTGAAGGGGAATGTTTGCTCCCCCCCCACCCCCTGTGACTATGATGAGTGCGTTTTGGGCATGTTGGGCACCCCTGGACTCGCGTGGCTGCAAAAGGTCCCTGAAGGGGAATTTTCGCTCCCCCCCTCCCCCTGTGACTATGATGGGTGCGTTTTGGACATGTTGGGCACCCCTGGACTCGCGTGGCTGGCTGCAAAAGGTCCCCTGAAGGGGAATTTTTGCTCCCCCCCCACCCCCTGTGACTATGCTGGGTGCGTTTTGGACATGTTGGGCACCCCTGGACTCGTGTGGCTGGCTGCAAATGGTCCCCTGACGGGGAATTTTCGCTCCCCCCCCCTCCCCCTGTGACTATGCTGGGTGCGTTTTGGGCATGTTGGGTACCCCTGGACTCGCGTGGCCGGCTGCAAAAGGTCCCCTGAAGGGGAATTTTCGCTCCCCCCCTCCCCCTGTGACTATGCTGGGTGCGTTTTGGACATGTTGGGCACCCCTGGATTCGCGTGGCCGGCTGCAAAATGTCCCCTGAAGGGGAATTTTCGCTCCCCCTCTCCCCCTGTGACTATGATGGGTGCGTTTTGGGCATGTTGGGCACCCCTGGACTTGCGTGGCTGAAAAAGGTCCCTGAAGGGACATTTTCACTCCCCCCCCTCCCCCTGTGACTATGCTGGGTGCATTTTGGGCATGTTGGGCACCCCTGGACTCGCGTGGCCGGCTGCAAAAGGTCCCTTGACGGGGAATTTTCGCTCCGAAAAGTGGACCCGGACATCTTATATGTAATAGAAATGTGTAGGGGGGGGTGTATGGTGTGTGGTCATTAAATATGTATTCTGATATATGTTCTTCACAGAAAATGAGCCAAAGTCAGTGAGTCTCAGTTTGAAAAATTAATTAATTGTACCATTTTTCTTTGAATAAAAAATGAAAACGGGTCCCACGGACCCGAACACCACACCACATATTCACTTTGTTTTGGGGTTTCTTTGCACATACAAATGAAAACATTATTCATTTAGATTTAAAAATGAACGCTATTCAAAATGAATCGTTTGACAGTCATCAGTGCAGCAGCTATGTGACCCCTGCAGGTAAAAAAAAAAAAAAACCTGGCATTTTCCAGAAGATGTGTGGCCCACGCATCATCCTCCCCTCTTTTTTTCTGTTTTGCCATTTCCACTCTGTCACGCCGCCCTCGCCCCCGAGCATCCTCTCCTCCTCAGTCGTTTGCCACTGCTCCCCCTCTTCCCCCTCCTCCTCCTCTTTCCTCTCCCTGCTCCCAAGCCGGCGCTTTTGCTCCCCCACCTCCCCCCACCCACCGTGATTTCGGGGGACGGTGCTCCCGTCAGCGGTCGGATGCACGCTCAGACACAAAGACGCCTCCCACCGCCTCGCTCCTCACCATCGCCTCGACGTTGCGCGGGAGCATAAACTGAATACCGTTTTTTGTTTTTTTTTGCGCTCTCCATGCCACACCCTTGGCAGTCCGGCTTTGTGCGAGCGAGCGCATGCCACAGGTAATATTATCCTTTGGACAGAAAGCAGGATGAAGAAAATCTGGTCCAAGAAGAGATTTCAGGTGAGTCTACGGATATATATCTGATGATGTGTATTTTGGGATGTATAATGGGATAATGGGAGATAAATGAGCTAATTATCATCATACTTGTTGTGGAAAAAGTACAGAGGAGAGATTTCTAGTCATCTGTTGTTATGGCAACTGTAACGCACGCTGAATAATAAGGCATTCCTAAAGATGATGAAAGTGTGTCAGTAGGCTATGCTCCAAGGTGACAAGTGGCGGCCGCTTAAAGACTCGATTTCAACCCCCTATGGTCTGTTCTCTCTCTCTCTCCGGTGGCGGCAAATTTGCCCGAGCAATTCTGTCTGGCAGGCGTTGTGGTTTTCAGCCACAATGTGTTTGTTCTGACGCAGCTGCTCCCTGTTGATAAGGCGATCACGATCAGCCTTCAGGCAACAGTCGCACAAATATATTCAGCCAATGAGAAGCAAAATGTGGAGTGGGGATGGAGAGGTAAATGACTCATTTCAATGGAGTGTATTTATTTTTTGTTGCACTTTTGCTACTTTCACTGCAACCCAGTGAGTCATTGTGGGTTGCTCTCCATGGTGCTGATTGACAGGAGCGATTTGATGGAGCGGCTGGTCAGGGCCTTTTCACTCTGACACACAAAAAACTAATTATTTCTGTTATTAAAAACAACTCCGCTCATTCCCACTGTTCAAATGCATCATTTCTGTGGGAAAGGTTATTTGCTCTTGAACAGCGTCGATGAAACATTTGTGAGAACGGGCTATTTGAGTGTGTTATGTCACTCGGTACTTACAAAACACCAAAACCGGTGAAGTTGGCACGTTGTGTAAATCGTAACTAAAAACAGAATACAATGATTTGCAAATACCTTTCAACCTTTCAATTGAATGGACTGCAAAGACAAGATATTTAATGTTTAAACTGGAAAACTATGTTATTTTTTGCATTTATGAGCTCATTTGGAATTTGATGCCTGCAACATGTTTCAAAAAAGCTGGCACAAGTGGCAAAAAAGACTGAAGAAGTTGAGGAATGCTCGTCAAACACTTATTTGGAAAATCCCACAGGTGAACGGGCTAATTGGGAACAGGTGGGTGCCATGATTGGGTATAAAAGCAGCTTCCATGAAATGCTCAGTCATTCACAAACAAGGATGGGGCGAGGGTCAACAGTTTTTGAACAAATATGTGAGAAAATTGTCGAACAGTTTTAAGAACAACATTTCTCAATGAACTATTGCAAGGAATTTAGGGATTTCACCATCCACGGTCCGTAATATCATCAACATGTTCGGAGAATCTGGAAAAATCACTGCACGTAAGCTGAAAGGCTGAAAACCAACATTAAATGCTCGTGACCTTCAATCCTTCAGGCAGTACTGCATCAAAAACCGACATCAGTGTGTAACGGATATCACCACATGGGCTCAGGAACACTTCAGAAAACCACTGTCAGTAACTACAGTTGGTCGCTACATCTGTAAGTGCAAGTTAAAACTCTACTATGCAAAGCGAACGCCATTTATCAACAACACCCAGACGTGCCGCCGGCTTCGCTCATCTAAGATGGACTGATGCAAAGTGGAAAAGTGTTCTGTGGTCTGACGAGTCCACATTTCAAATTGTTTTTAGAAACTGTGGACGTCGTGTCCTCCGGAACAAAGAGGAAAAGAACCATCCGGATTGTTATAGGTGCAAAGTTGAAAAGCCAGCATCTGTGATGGTATGGGGGTGTATTAGTGCCCAAGACATGGGTAACTTACACATCTGTGAAGGCGCCATTAATGCTGAAAGGTACATACCAGTTTTGGAGCAACACATGTTGCCATCCAAGCAACGTTATCATGGACGCCCCTGCTTATTTCAGCAAGACAATGCCAAGCCACGTGTTACAACAGCGTGGCTTCATAGTAAAAGAGTGCGGGTACTAGACTGGCCTGCCTGTAGTCCAGACCTGTCTCCCATTGAAAATATGTGGCACATTATGAAGCCTAAAATACCACAGCGGAGACCCCCGGACTGTTGAACAACTTAAGCTGTACATCAAGCAAGAATGGGAAAGAATTCCACCCGAAAAGCTTCAAAAAGTGGTCTCCTCAGTTCCCAAACGTTTACTGAGTGTTGTTAAAAGGAAAGGCCATGTAACACAGTGGTAAAAATGCCCCCGTGTCAACTTTTTTGCAACGTGTTGCTGCCATTAAATTTAAAGATAATGATTATTTGCAAAAAAAAAAAAAAAAAAGTTTCTCAGTTTGAACATTAAATATATTTTCTTTCCAGTCTATTCAATTCAATATAAGTTGAAAATGATTTGCAAATCATTGTATTCTATTTTTATTTACGAATTACACAACTTTCCAACTTCACTGGTTTTGGGTTTTATAAAACCAAGAGTTCAATGTTTTTGAGTGCCCATCTAACCAATTATTTTTTTTCTCATCCAGTGGTACCTCAGTTTTGCTTGTAATCTGTTCCCAAAAAGTCTGACAAAGCTCCGCACTTTGCTAGAAATTATTTCGTGAATTGAAAAATATTCCTCACCTTCGTTATCAAAGTGCTTTTACTTGCAACAAGTTTAATTAAATAGTGGTATTTCAGTTTGAGCACATAAGAAGATTAGGCCCCTTAGTTTGATATTCGCAGGGGTATTGGATCACTTCTCGTAGGAAAAGAGGCTGTAATTGGGGCTTCGGAATGCAAACGTGATAGCCCTATCCTTGAGAAGAGACTACCTGTCTAGCTCAAAGCCAGCATTTAAGTTATGACTTAAATCAGTTGTTTTTCGGAAACTTTCACATGAATATCTCCTCACATGGTCAGGTTGTGTGCTTCGGAATTAACACACCCAGACGCAGGAAGAAGGAATATAAGACTTAGGGTTAGGAGAGACCCATTTTTTGACTTGACTTGATTATGCAATCCTGTATAATGACGTTCGCTTATAATAAAGCAACTTTTTGTTCGGCAAAGCGTCTCCGACATCCCTTTTGATACAGCCGCACTGGCGTGTCGCCCTTCTGCCCGGGAGAAGGTGACAAGACCAGAAATACACATCAGTACTCACAAGAAAAAGAAAAGAGTTGTGTGGTGGAACGATGTTAGTTAGCAAAGAACCAACGAGTCTGCCAGTAGTGACACCATAGAGCGAGGAGTGACATCCTGTGTGGCGTTGAGAGTAAGCTAGCACAGGCAAATGTTTGTCTTGTCAAAGAGAAGAGATGGACACAGTTGGACTTACACACACTGTAAAAAGTCAGTGTTCAAAAACAAGAAAAAAATATACAAAAATTAGGGGTATTTTATTTGAACTAAGCAAAATTATCTGCCAATAGAACAAGAAAATTTGGCTTGTCAAGACTTTCCAAAACAAGTAAAACTAGTCCTAAGTATCCCAATACTTTTGTCCAGTTTTAGTCCTGAGTGTCCCAATACTTTTGTCCAGTTGTAGTCCTAAGTGTCCCAATACTTTTGTCCAGTGAAAGTGTCCCAATACTTTTGTCCAGTGGTAGTCCTAAGTGTCCCAATATTGCCTCGACCACACCTGCGCTTCCTTCTTTCACCCATACAACATAGCTCCACTTGCACATTACCTACCTTCTCTGCATAGTGGGGTCACACGGGTGCTTCCTGCCTTTACCCATTCAACATATCTTTATCTGCACATTACCAACCTTCCCTGCATCCTGGGGTCACACGGGCGCGTCTTTCTTTCACCCATACAACATATCTTTACCCGCACATTACCTACGTTCTCTGCATAGTGGGGTCACGCTGGTGTTAGTCCCAAGTGTCCCAATACTTTTGTCTAGTGTTAGTCCTAAGTGTCCCAATATTTTTGTCCAGTGTAAGTGTCCCAATACTTTTGTCCAGTGGTAGTCCTAAGTGTCCCAATACTTTTGTCAAGTTTTAGTCCAAAGTGTCCCCATGCTTTTGTCAAGTTTTAGTCCTAAGTGTCCCAATACTTTTGTCTAGTGTTAGTCCTAAGTGTCCCAATATTTTTGTCCAGTGTAAGTGTCCCAATACTTTTGTCCAGTGGTAGTCCTAAGTGTCCCAATACTTTTGTCAAGTTTTAGTCCAAAGTGTCCCCATGCTTTTGTCAAGTTTTAGTCCTAAGTGTCCCAATACTTTTGTCCAGTATTAGTCCTAAGTGTCCCAATACTTTTGTCCAGTTTTAGTCCAAAGTGTCCCCATGCTTTTGTCAAGTTTTAGTCCTAAGTGTCCCAATACTTTTGTCCAGTATTAGTCCTAAGTGTCCCAATACTTTTGTCCAGTTTTAGTCCAAAGTGTCCCCATGCTTTTGTCAAGTTTTAGTCCTAAGTGTCCCAATACTTTTGTCTAGTGTTAGTCCTAAGTGTCCCAATATTTTTGTCCAGTGTAAGTGTCCCAATACTTTTGTCCAGTGGTAGTCCTAAGTGTCCCAATACTTTTGTCAAGTTTTAGTCCAAAGTGTCCCCATGCTTTTGTCAAGTTTTAGTCCTAAGTGTCCCAATACTTTTGTCCAGTATTAGTCCTAAGTGTCCCAATACTTTTGTCCAGTTTTAGTCCAAAGTGTCCCCATGCTTTTGTCAAGTTTTAGTCCTAAGTGTCCCAATACTTTTGTCCAGTATTAGTCCTAAGTGTCCCAATACTTTTGTCCAGTTTTAGTCCAAAGTGTCCCCATGCTTTTGTCAAGTTTTAGTCCTAAGTGTCCCAATACTTTTGTCCAGTATTAGTCCTAAGTGTCCCAATACTTTTGTCCAGTTTTAGTCCTAATTGTCCCAATACTTTTGTCCAGTTGTAGTCCTAAGTGTCCCAATAATTGTGTCCAGTGTTAGTCCTAAGTGTCCCAATACTTTTGTCCAGTATTAGTCCTAAGTGTCCCAAAACTTTTGTCCAGTTTTAGTCCTAATTGTCCCAATACTTTTGTCCAGTTGTAGTCCTAAGTGTCCCAATAATTGTGTCCAGTGTTAGTCCTAAGTGTCCCAATACTTTTGTCCAGTCTTAGTCCTACGTGTCCCAATACTTTTGTCAAGTTTTAGTCCTCTAAGTGTCCCAATACTTTTGTCCAGTTTTCGTCCTAAGTGTCCCAAAACTCTTGTCCAGTCTTAGTCCTAAGTGTCCCAATACTTTTGTCCAGTTTTAGTCCTAATTGTCCCAATACTTTTGTCCAGTTGTAGTCCTAAGTGTCCCAATAATTGTGTCCAGTGTTAGTCCTAAGTGTCCCAATACTTTTGTCCAGTCTTAGTCCTACGTGTCCCAATACTTTTGTCAAGTTTTAGTCCTAAGTGTCCCAATACTTTTGTCCAGTTTTCGTCCTAAGTGTCCCAAAACTTTTGTCCAGTCTTAGTCCTAAGTGTCCCAATACCTTTGTCCAGTTTTCGTCCTAAGTGTCCCAATTAGCTAACTTCAATGAACCCAAAAATACCTTAAAATAAGTATATTCTCACTAATAACAAGTGCACTTTTCTTGGTAGAAAAAACAAATATGAGACCTCTTTGCTCAATATGTTGAAAAATATTCTTAAATGAAGTAAATGCTAGTGCCATTATCTTGACATAATGATATGCGCTCGGCATTACATTTCTTGAAACCAGCAAACTTATACTAAAAACTAATTTATTGTTCTTAATAGAAAGGCAACAAGGCAACCGCTTGTTACTCTCGGGGTCTACTAGCCGCTCAGGCAAATCATATTGTCTAAAAATGCATTTTTCCATGGATAACATGACATCATCGCGCCAAGTGCGTGCTCTTTCAGTCAATTAGTGCGCATATATATAGCCCGGCCCCCGGCCAAATACAATTTAATTGTAATTTTGAAGAATTCATCTGAATGTGCATGAATTATATCTGTTCAAAATGGTTAGAAATGTCACATGTTAAATGTTTAAATATTAACTGTCAGTTTACTGTACTGTGCCAACTGTACTACTATATGAGTACGTATTTTCTATTGTTTCATTGAAAATAAAACAGCAAAGTCCATTTGGCTGTCATCTGTTTTAATTAAGAGACACATTTGTGTCAAAGTCATGATTTTTTTTTATTAAAGACCTCACACTGCAAAAACTGAAATCTTAGTAAGATTAAATATCTCAAATAAGGGTGATATTTGCTTATTTTCTGTCTGATAAGCTAATTCTTCTCATTAAGCAGATTTTATGTTAGAGTGTTTTACTTGTTTTAAGGGTTTTGGTCCTAAATGATGTCAGTAAGATATTACAGCTTGTTGCTGAGATTTGATGACCTATATTGAGTAAAACATGCTTGAAACTAGAATATCAACTGTTGCAAAGCTGTGTCATCAACACTCACAAGTATAAACTCCGTTTCCATATGAGTTGGGAAATTGTGTTAGATGTAAATATAAACGGAATACAATGATTTGCAAATCATTTTTCAACCCATATTCAGTTGAATGCACTACAAAGACAAGATATTTGATGTTCAAACTTATAAACTTTATTTTTTTTTGCAAATAATAATTAACTTAGAATGTCATGGCTGCGACACGTGCCAAAGTAGTTGGGAAAGGGCATGTTCACCACTGTGTTACATGGCCTTTCCTTTTAACAACACTCAGTAAACGTTTGGGAACTGAGGAGACACATTTTTGAAGCTTCTCAGGTGAAATGATTTCCCATTCTTGCTTGATGTACAGCTTAAGTTGTTCAACAGTCCGGGGGTCTCCGTTGTGGTATTTTAGGCTTCATAATGCGCCACACATTTTCAATGGGAGACATGTCTGGACTACAGGCAGGCCAGTCTAGTACCCGCACTCTTTTACTATGAAGCCACGTTGATGTAACACGTGGCTTGGCATTGTCTTACTGAAATAAGCAGGGGCGTCCATGGTAACGTTGCTTGGATGGCAACATATGTTGCTCCAAAACCTGTATGTACCTTTCAGCATTAATGGTGCCTTCACAGATGTGTAAGTTACCCATGTCTTGGGCACTAATACACCCCCATACCATCACAGATGCTGGCTTTTCAACTTTGCGCCTATAACAATCCGGATGGTTCTTTTCCTTTTTGGTCCGGAGGACACGACGTCCACAGTTTCCAAAAACAATTTCAAATGTGGACCCATCAGACCACAGAACACTTTTCCACTTTGTATCAGTCCATCTTAGATGAGCTCAGGCCCAGCGAAGCCGACGGCGTTTCTGGGTGTTGTTGATAAACGGTTTTCGCCTTGCATAGGAGAGTTTTAACTTGCACTTACAGATGTAGCGACCAACTGTAGTTGCTGACAGTGGGTTACTGAAGTGTTCCTGAGCCCATGTGGGGATATCCTTTACACACTGATGTCGCTTGTTGATGCAGTACAGCCTGAGGGATCAAAGGTCACGGGCTTAGCTGCTTACATGCAGTGATTTCTCCAGATTCACTGAACCCTTTGATGATATTACGGACCGTAGATGGTGAAATCCCTAAATTCCTTGCAATAGCTGGTTGAGAAAGGTTTTTCTTAAACTGTTCAACAATTTGCTCACGCATTTGTTGACAAAGTGGTGACCCTCGCCCCATCCTTATTTGTGAATGACTGAGCATTTCATGGAATCTACTTTTATACCCAATCATGGCACCCACCTGTTCCCAATTTGCCTGTTCACCTGTGGGATGTTCCAAATAAGTGTTTGATGAGCATTCCTCAACTTTATCAGTATTTATTGCCACCTTTCCCAACTTCTTTGTCATGTGTTGCTGGCATCAAATTCTAAAGTTAATGATTATTTGCGAAAAAAAAAAAAAGTTTATCAGTTTGAACATCAAATATGTTGTCTTTGTAGCATATTGTAATTTTGAAGAATTTATCTGAATGTGCATTAACTATTTCTGTTCAAAATTGTTAGAAATGTCACATGTTAAATGTTTAAATATTAACTGTCAGTTTACTGTACTGTGCCAACTGTACTACTATATGAGTACGTATTTTCTATTGTTTCATTGGAAATAAAACAGCAAAGTCCATTTGGCTGTCATCTGTTTTAATTATGAGACACAATTGTGTCAAAGTCATGATTTTTTTTTTCGTGCTTGAAAGACATTATTACTTTAAAAAAGTAGTTTTATACTTGTGAGTGTTGATGACACAGCTTTGCAACAGTTGATATTCTAGTTTCAAGCATGTTTTACTCAATATAGGTCATCAAATCTCAGCAAAAGCTGTAATATCTTACTGAGATCATTTAGGACCAAAACACTTAAAACATACTTGCCAACCCTCCCGGATTTACCGGGAGACTCCCGAAATTCAGCGCCTCTCCCGAAAACCTCCCGGGACAAATTTTCTCCCGAAAATCTCCCGAAATTCAGGCGGAGCTGGAGGCCACGCCCCCTCCAGCTCCATGCGGACCTGAGTGACGTGTCGACAGCGGCCAGCCTGTTTTCACGTCCGCTTTCCCACAATATAAACAGCGTGCCGGCCCAATCACATTATAACTGTAGAATGATCGAGGGCGAGTTCTTGGTTTCTTATGTGGGTTAATTGTTAGGCAGTTTCATTAACGTCCTCCCAGCGCGGTAACAACACACAACAACAGCAGTCACGTTTTTGTCTACCGTAAAACAGTTCTTCTGCCGTACACAGCAATGTTATGACACTCTTAAACAGGACAATACAGCCATCTACTGTACATGCATATGTGACAATAACATCTAGGGATTTTAGAGAGTGCAGTGCACAACTGCTATACTATATATATATATATATATATATATATATATGTCTTAATAAGGTTATCCAAAAAATAGTGCTCGATACCGTAGTAGAGCGCAAAAAAAATCTCCTGACGATTGAGGGTACCCCCCTCATGAAACAGGCCTGTAGAGATGAAATAGTCTTGTGATTTTTTTCCCCCACACATACATATATATATATATATATATATATATATATATATATATATATATATATATATATATATATATATATATATATATATATATATATATATATAAAATAAATATATATTTATATATAGCTAGAATTTGTCACGACTAGGACCATGGCTTGGTTTGTTCTCCCGAGGTGCAAGTGAATTGGACCAGATGTGGCGTGAAGGTGAATACATGATTTATTTAAACACTATAACTACAAAAAAGTACAAACAAAAAGCGCGCACAGTGGCGGAGAAAACGACTTGGCTATGAAAACAAATACTTGCACAAAGGCAGAAACTATGAACAACAAAAAACACTAACTGTGGCTTAATAAACAAAAACTTACTTGGCATGGAACCGGCATGAAAAAAGAGCAGCAAGGGTCATAAGGGTGTGGAGAGTGTGCAGAAGCATAAATGCGGGATGTCACCAGAAAGACAAACTGAAAACAATGAACTTAAATACTACAGACATGATTAACGAAAACAGGTGCGTGACTCAAAACGGGAAACAGGTGCGTGACGTGACAGGTGAAAACTAATGGTTGCTATGGTGACAAAACAAAAGTTCACAAAAAGTCCAAAAACAAAACCGAACATGACCAAAACAAAAACATGATCACACAGACATGACAGAATTCACTGAAAGTCAAGTATTTCATATATATATATATATATATATATATATATATACCTTGGTATTTACCGTGATGACGGACTGGCAGTGTGTCGCGCCTCGCCAAGGAGCAGCGAGAATACCAAGAAGCGCATATGCCAAATTTTCTAAGAGAACGGCCTACGGATCACGATTGAAGCCAACAAGCAAACCGTCAACTTTCTTGACGTAACTTTCAACCTGAGAAATAACAGCTACCAACCATTCACGAAACCCAACACAACACTCCAATACGTGCACCATGACAGCAACCATCCACCCACCACCACGAAAAGAATACCTACCGGAATCAATAAAAGGCTATCGATGCTGTCATCTAGCAAAGCTGAATTTGACCAAGCAACCCCCCCGTACCAAAAAGCCCTTGATGAAAGCGGATACAATTTCACCCTTACCTATGAACCCACACCAGGAAACCAGCCAAAAAAGAACAGAAAACGAAACGGCATCATCTGGTACAACCCCCCATACAGCAAAAACGTCTCAACGAACATTGGACACAAATTCCTCAACCTGATTGACAAACACTTTCCCAAAGACAACAACCTAAGAAAAGTATTCAACAAGAACAACATCAAATTGAGCTACAGCTGCATGAACAATATACGACAAATCATCTCAAACCACAACAAAACAATTGCAAATGAGCCGTCGACCCCCAGTCAGAACGACTCCAAAACCAACAAAGCATGTAACTGTCGAAAGAAACCTGATTGCCCCCTCAACGGGGGATGCTTACAAACATCAGTTGTCTACCAATCTAAGGTAATACGCAAGGACATTAACACATCCGACACATATGTAGGATTAACCGAGGGTGAATTCAAAACCAGATGGAACAACCACAAGGCTTCTTTCAGGAACAAAAACCTGCGAAATACCACAGAACTCAGCAAACACATTTGGGACCTCAAAGACAATAATGTTGAATATTCAATAACATGGCAAATTCTTGCATCCAGCACACCTTACAATAGTGGTAATAAAAGATGCAACCTATGCTTGAAAGAGAAACTGTTTATTATCTACCGTCCAGACCTGTCATCCCTCAACAAGCGCAGCGAAATTGTCACAGCATGCCGCCATAGACGAAAACACCTCCTAGGTAACACATGAACCAATCACCACGCCCCTAGGCCAGCCTGTACCCACCCACTCTGTGCCCTATATAAAACCATGGTATGCGAATGCTCCCATTAAAATCTCCTGACGATTGAGGGTACCCCCCCTCATGAAACAGGCCTGTAGAGATGAAATAGTCTTGTGATTTTTTTTCCCACACATACATATATTGCGCTCTACTACGGTATCGAGCACTATTTTTTGGATAACCTTATTAAGACATATATATATATATATATATATATATATATATATATATATATATATATATATATATATATATATATATATGTATATATATATATATGTATGAATTACTTGACTTGGTGAATTCTAGCTGTAAATATACTCTTCCCCTCTTAACCACGCCCCCTCACTCAACCACGCCCCAGGACCACGCCCCTCCCCACCCCCCACCTCCCGAAATCGGAGGTCTCAAGGTTGGCAAGTATGACTTAAAACAAGTAAAACACTCTAACATAAAATCTGCTTAGTGAGAAGAATTATCTTATCAGACAGAATATAAGCAAATATCACCCTTATTTGAGAAATTTCATCTTACTTAGATTTCAGTTTTTGCAGTGTGGCATTTTGTTCCTTACAAGTGTATGTAAACTTTTGACCACACTTTGCATTGTGTGCAAACAAGAGAATCTTTGTCGCTGCTGAGTAACACTTTGTGCTCTGTCTTGTTGCAGAGGAGCGGCCATTCCACAAGGACATTTGGCAGATTCACCCATGGTGTGTTGTCATTATGAGCTTTCCTCGCATTGTGTTCCATCCTGCGCACGTCAGCCTTTTGAATTATCCAAGTAATGACTTTGGCTGCCGTACATTAAGTGCCACAACAGGGAGTGGTTAGTGGTGTGCACCCAGCCCCCACCATGCAACACTTTTGCAATCATGCCCTCGAGTGAATGGCGTCTGACCCCATCGAGACGTCGCGTGCGATCATTTTTCAATTTCAGAGTCCTGCTTCACTCCAGAGTACGAGTATATGTAAATGAGTTCCGTCGCGCAATCCTAATTTTAATGCAGCGGGGTGGATGAAAGTGGGAAAAAGTGCCAAACCGAGTGATTACTTTAATGCTGATTGTTGATGTTGCAACGGCTTTCTTACTATTAGGCCCGCCTGCTGGAATTATCTAATCAGGATCTGGCTTGACGGGGCGCAGCTCAATGAGTATCTGTCCGGCCAACCGCTGATTTTTAACCTCGAATGGGTACGAAGAGGATTGGTCGTGTGGGTGAGAGGGATGCTGGTTTCCATAGTAACGGTGCTCTCCCGTCTGCCCTCTCTTGCTGCCACTACGGAAGCGAAGTTTTCCGCTCCTGCCGAAAACAAAGCTACGGTAAAACCCATCTCTTTTTGACTCACGAATGGTCCGTCGTTCTTTTCTTTCCCCCTTTTTTGTGGTTTCACCCGCCATTGCAATGTGTTTCCAGCATTCTTTTTCCTCCTCCATGTCATTTGGATGGGGTTTCTTTCACAGATGTATGGTTTCACTCTCCACACCCATCTTTTTTTTTCATGTGTTTGTTTAAGGACGCCGTTTTTGGGATTAAAAATGAGACATTGAGACTTTTATAACAGGCAATTGGATGCATGGGATAAACACTATATTGTCAAAAGTATTTGGCCACCTGCCTTGACTCACATATGTTCAAGTTACCGTATTTTTCGGACTATAAGTCGTAGTTTTTTTCATAGTTTGGCCGGGCTCCAGTGCGACTTATATACAGGTAAAAGCCAGTAAATTAGAATATTTTGAAAAACTTGATTTATTTCAGTAATTGCATTCAAAAGGTGTAACTTGTACATTATATTTATTCATTGCACACAGACTGATGCATTCAAATGTTTATTTCATTTAATTTTGATGATTTGAAGTGGCAACAAATGAAAATCCAAAATTCCGTGTGTCACAAAATTAGAATATTACTTAAGGCTAATACAAAAAAGGGATTTTTAGAAATGTTGGCCAACTGAAAAGTATGAAAATGAAAAATATGAGCATGTACAATACTCAATACTTGGTTGGAGCTCCTTTTGCCTCAATTACTGCGTTAATGCGGCGTGGCATGGAGTCGATGAGTTTCTGGCACTGCTCAGGTGTTATGAGAGCCCAGGTTGCTCTGATAGTGGCCTTCAACTCTTCTGCGTTTTTGGGTCTGGCATTCTGCATCTTCCTTTTCACAATACCCCACAGATTTTCTATGGGGCTAAGGTCAGGGGAGTTGGCGGGCCAATTTAGAACAGAAATATCATGGTCCGTAAACCAGGCACGGGTAGATTTTGCGCTGTGTGCAGGCGCCACGTCCTGTTGGAACTTGAAATCTCCATCTCCATAGAGCAGGTCAGCAGCAGGAAGCATGAAGTGCTCTAAAACTTGCTGGTAGACGGCTGCGTTGACCCTGGATCTCAGGAAACAGAGTGGACCGACACCAGCAGATGACATGGCACCCCAAACCATCACTGATGGTGGAAACTTTACACTAGACTTCAGGCAACGTGGATCCTGTGCCTCTCCTGTCTTCCTCCAGACTCTGGGACCTCGATTTCCAAAGGAAATGCAAAATTTGCATGGTTGGGTGATGGTTTGGGGTGCCATGTCATCTGCTGGTGTCGGTCCACTCTGTTTCCTGAGATCCAGGGTCAACGCAGCCGTCTACCAGCAAGTTTTAGAGCACTTCATGGTTCCTGCTGCTGACCTGCTCTATGGAGATGGAGATTTCAAGTTCCAACAGGACGTGGCGCCTGCACACAGCGCAAAATCTACCCGTGCCTGGTTTACGGACCATGGTATTTCTGTTCTAAATTGGCCCGCCAACTCCCCTGACCTTAGCCCCATAGAAAATCTGTGGGGTATTGTGAAAAGGAAGATGCAGAATGCCAGACCCAAAAACGCAGAAGAGTTGAAGGCCACTATCAGAGCAACCTGGGCTCTCATAACACCTGAGCAGTGCCAGAAACTCATCGACTCCATGCCACGCCGCATTAACGCAGTAATTGAGGCAAAAGGAGCTCCAACCAAGTATTGAGTATTGTACATGCTCATATTTTTCATTTTCATACTTTTCAGTTGGTCAACATTTCTAAAAATCCCTTTTTTGTATTAGCCTTAAGTAATATTCTAATTTTGTGACACACGGAATTTTGGATTTTCATTTGTTGCCACTTCAAATCATCAAAATTAAATGAAATAAACATTTGAATGCATCAGTCTGTGTGCAATGAATAAATATAATGTACAAGTTACACCTTTTGAATGCAATTACTGAAATAAATCAAGTTTTTCAAAATATTCTAATTTACTGGCTTTTACCTGTATGTTTTTTTTCCTTTTTTATTATGCATTTTTGGCAGGTGCGACTTATACTCCAAAAAATACGGTAAGTTAAAGTACCAATTATTATCACACACACTCTAGGTGTGGTGAATTTTGTCCTCTGCATTTGACCCAACCTTGTTCACCCCTTGGGAGGTTGAGGGGAGCAGTGGGCAGCATTTTTGGTGATTTAACCCCCAATTTCAACCCTTGATGCTGAGTGCCAAGCAGGGAGGTAATGGGTCTCATTTTTATAGTCTTTGGTATGACCTGGCTGGGGTTTGAACCCACAACCGGACACTCTAACCACTAGGCCACTGAGTAGGTCTATGAACTTGAAGTGCCATCCCATTACTAACCCATAGGGTCCGATATGACGTCGGTCCACCTTTCGCAGCTATTACAGCTTCAACTCTTCTGGGAAGGCTGTCCACAAGGTCGCGGAGTGTGTTTATAGGTATTTTCCACATTGTAAAAAACAATTCTGTAAAAAAACAGTCATCTACTGGCACCATCAAATTAAAGTAAAACACTGTAAACCAAATAATGATCAAAAACATTATTTTCATGAAACGTTTTGCGGAAAAATATCGTAATTTTACAGATTTTTACTAAATTATTAAGATCAACCACCTTTAATAAAGTGACGATGCAAACAGTTCTGCAGAAAAATACCTTTATTCTACAGAGTTTTTCCAAATTATTACGATCAAACATCTTTAATGAAGTGACAATGCTGGCAGTTCCACAGAAAAATACCATTATTTTACAGATTTTTTCTGAATTTTTAAGACCAACCTCCTTTAATAAAGTGACGATGCAAACAGTTCTGCAGAAAAAATACCTTTATTTAGTTAGATTGTTAGTATGGACATAGACTTTTATATAACAAGCTACATATTTAATGAAAGATAATTCCTGTAATTTTACATGAATTTGAAAGTAATTTAAGAAAACAGAAAATGCTATGTATAATTAATTTGGTATTTTTCTGTAAAAAAAATAAAAATATACATAGTTTGTCATTACTGGCATATTACTTAAAATAACAGGCGGATTGTTTATTTACAGATAATGTCTTCAATTCTACAGTTTTATAAACTATTTAAAAAAAATTGAAAAACACAGTAGAAATTTAGAGTAAATTAACCATAAAAATAGGATTTTTTTTTTACAGTGCACCATTCTTCCTAAAGCGCATTGGTGAGGTCACACACTTATGTTAGGTCGAGAAGGCCTGGCTCTCAGTCTCTGTTCTAATTCATCCCAAAGGTGTACTATCGGGTTCAGGTCAGCTATTACAGCTTCAACTCTTCTGGGAAGGCTGTCCACAAGGTCGCGGAGTGTGTTTTATAGGTATTTTCCACACTGTAAAAAAAAAAATCTGTAAAAAAACAGTCATCTACTGGCAGCTATGGCTGCCAAACGAAAACCATCAAATTAAAGTAAAACACTGTTAACCAAATAATGATCAAAAACATTATTTTCATGAAACGTTTTGCGTAAAAATATCGTAATTTTACAGATTTTTACTAAATTATTAAGATCAACCTCCTTTAATAAAGTGACGATGCAAACAGTTCTGCAGGAAAAATACCTTTATTCTACAGAGTTTTTCCAAATTATTACGATCAAACACCTTTAATGAAGTGACAATGCTGGCAGTTCCACAGAAAAATACCATTATTTTACAGATTTTTTCTGAATTGTTAAGATCAACCTCCTTTAATAAAGTGACGATGCAAACAGTTCTGCAGAAAAAATACCTTTATTTAGTTAGATTGTTAGTATGGACATAGACTTTTATATAACAAGCTACATATTTAATGAAAGATAATTCCTGTAATTTTACATGAATTTGAAAGTAATTTAAGAAAACAGAAAATGTTTTGTATAATTAATTTGGTATTTTTCTGTAAAAAAAATAAAAATATACATAGTTTGTCATTACTGGCATATTACTTAAAATAACAGGCGGATTGTTTATTTACAGATAATGTCTTCAATTCTACAGTTTTATAAACTATTTAAAAAAAATAGAAAAATACAGTAGAAATTTAGAGTAAATTAACCATAAAAATAGGATTTTTTTTTTTACAGTACACCATTCTTCCAAAAGCGCATTGGTGAGGTCACACACTTATGTTAGGTCGAGAAGGCCTGGCTCTCAGTCTCCGTTCTAATTCATCCCAAAGGTGTACTATCGGGTTCAGGTCAGCTATTACAGCTTCAACTCTTCTGGGAAGGCTGTCCACAAGGTCGCGGAGTGTGTTTTATAGGTATTTTCCACACTGTAAAAAAAAAAATCTGTAAAAAAAACAGTCATCTACTGGCAGCTATGGCTGCCAAACGAAAACCATCAAATTAAAGTAAAACACTGTAAACCAAATAATGATCAAAAACATTATTTTCATGAAACGTTTTGCGGAAAAATATCGTAATTTTACAGATTTTTACTAAATTATTAAGATCAACCACCTTTAATAAAGTGACGATGCAAACAGTTCTGCAGGAAAAATACCTTTATTCTACAGAGTTTTTCCAAATTATTACGATCAAACACCTTTAATGAAGTGACAATGCTGGCAGTTCCACAGAAAAATACCATTATTTTACAGATTTTTTCTGAATTTTTAAGATCAACCACTTTTAATAAAGTGACGATGCAAACAGTTCTGCAGAAAAAATACCTTTATTTAGTTAGATTGTTAGTATGGACATAGACTTTTATATAACAAGCTACATATTTAATGAAAGATAATTACTGTAATTTTACATGAATTTGAAAGTAATTTAAGAAAACAGAAAATGCTATGTATAATTATTTTGGTATTTTTCTGTAAAGAAATTAAAAATATACATAGTTTGTCATTACTGGCATATTACTTAAAATAACAGGCGGATTGTTTATTTACAGATAATGTCTTCAATTCTACAGTTTTATAAACTATTTAAAAAAAATTTGAAAAATTACAGTAGAAATTTAGAGTAAATTGACCATAAAAATAGGATTTTTTTTTTTACAGTGCACCATTCTTCCTAAAGCGCATTGGTGAGGTCACACACTTATGTTAGTTCGAGAAGGCCTGGCTCTCAGTCTCCGTTCTAATTCATCCCAAAGGTGTACTATCGGGTTCAGGTCAGCTATTACAGCTTCAACTCTTCTGGGAAGGCTGTCCACAAGGTCGCGGAGTGTGTTTTATAGGTATTTTCCACACTGTAAAAAAAAAAATCTGTAAAAAAACAGTCATCTACTGGCAGCTATGGCTGCCAAACGAAAACCATCAAATTAAAGTAAAACACTGTAAACCAAATAATGATCAAAAACATTATTTTCATGAAACGTTTTGCGGAAAAATATCGTAATTTTACAAATTTTTACTAAATTATTAAGATCAACCACCTTTAATAAAGTGACGATGCAAACAGTTCTGCAGGAAAAATACCTTTATTCTACAGAGTTTTTCCAAATTATTACGATCAAACACCTTTAATGAAGTGACAATGCTGGCAGTTCCACAGAAAAATACCATTATTTTACAGATTTTTTCTGAATTGTTAAGATCAACCTCCTTTAATAAAGTGACGATGCAAACAGTTCTGCAGAAAAAATACCTTTATTTAGTTAGATTGTTAGTATGGACATAGACTTTTATATAACAAGCTACATATTTAATGAAAGATAATTACTGTAATTTTACATGAATTTGAAAGTAATTTAAGAAAACAGAAAATGCTATGTATAATTATTTTGGTATTTTTCTGTAAAAAAAATATAAATATACATCATTACTGGCATATTACTTAAAATAACAGGCGGATTGTTTATTTACAGATAATGTCTTCAATTCTACAGTTTTATAAACTATTTAAAAAAAATAGAAAAATTACAGTAGAAATTTAGAGTAAATTGACCATAAAAATAGGATTTTTTTTTACAGTGCACCATTCTTCCAAAAGCGCATTGGTGAGGTCACACACTTATGTTAGTTCGAGAAGGCCTGGCCCTCAGTCTCCGTTCTAATTCATCCTAAAGGTGTACTATCGGGTTCAGGTCAGGACTCTGTGCAGGCCAGTCAAGTTCATCCACACCAGACTCTGTCATCCATGTCTTTATGGACCTTGCTTTGTGCAGTGGTGCACAGTCATGTTGGAAGAGGAAGGGGCCCGCTCCAAACTGTTCCCACAAGGTTGGGAGCATGGAATTGTCCAAAATGTTTTTGGTATCCTGGAGCATTCAAAGTTCCTTTCACTGGAACTAAGGAGCCAAGCCCAACTCATCATTTGGATGGGTGGCCAAATACTATTGGCAATGTAGTGTATATTTCCCATATATTTCTCAGCCCATAAAAAGAGGAGTAAGGTCCCCCAAGGGAACCTTACTCATCTTATTTCCTCCTCTTTCACCTCCCGTCATTTATTTCTGTTTTTGTTCCAGACTCTGAGAACACAGAAGATGAGACCACAGAGCCCCAGGTGGAACCCAAAGGAGGGGCAGGGAGGCACCATGAAAAGGGCGCCCGAAAAGGACCTTCAGGTATTTATGCCGACATTTCAACACTTATACGCAATAGAGACCAAATGTAATCTGGAAAATAACAAATTGTATGTATTTCAAATAAAAAATCAAATAGAAGGTATACAATTGTGTGACTATGAGGACTCTATGACACCAATGAAATAATGCTTATAAAGAGAGAGCAAATAAATAACAACACAAACAACCATCTTAAATCTAACACTAACCCTAATCTTACATCATTTTGATGATTTTTTTATTTTTTTATTAATTTGTTGTTGTTACGTGTACAGGAGGAAGGAGACGGCACAGACAGGAGGGATGTCGTTTAGCTCTAGGTTTATTAATATATATACTTAATATATATAAATAATAACTTAAATGTGTGTACTAATCCAAAATGTGTGTGTTTATATGTAGAGATTAGCTGTAGTGTGTTACCGGTAGTGTTGAACGAGAGACGCGGAAGTCCCATAGGGGCGAGGCAGGGTCGTACGTCCGTGAACACATGCAGGAAGTCAGGGGCAATAGCGAGGTGTCAAAAGTCCGTGTCCAGGCGGGAGGTCGAGATCCCAGATGCAGCCAGGGAACCAGAGGGAACGCGGGGAAACGAGACACACCGCTCGTGATGTGGGAACGAAGGCAGGCTGCAGAGAGGCGACGGGAAGGACACGAGACAAATAAACACGACGGGGGAGAAAACACTGAGAGAGAAACGAATCCATGGAGTTAGACGGGTTTGGCTTACTGTACAGGACAGGTAGCTACGTTCTGGCCCGGGATAGCAGGTTGTGCTGGCTTATGAAGCCAGGTCTCATCACCAGCTTCAGGTGTGTTGATTGCCGGTGATGGATTGCAGCTGCTTGTTGCAGCCGGACTGGCACCCAGCGCAGCACACACATGAATGTGCACTGACGTGCGCCCGGGCCATGACAGTTGTGTTCCAATTCAACTAAACTAACATAACTGGACTTATTTAAAATACTTTTGGCACACCTGAGAATATCTGTCTAATCCAGTTCTATTCAACAGGTGGCCTGGGGGCCAAATCCGGCCTGGGATTGACACCAGACCGGCCCGTATTTATAGCTAGAATTCACAGAAATTCAAGTATTTCTTATATATATATATATATATATATATATATATATATATATATATATATATATATATATATATAGTACAGTACACAGTAATGAAATCACAGTTGTTCTACTAACAGTACTGTACTTTCTGCTTACTTTTAAAAACAACAACACTTACCTTTCACTATTTGAGTAGCCTTTGTTTTGCCATTTGAGGACTGGCGAGCAATCTCTGAATTCACGGATTTGTTGAAAACATCCGCAAATGAGAACGGGATGTTGCTTGCAGCTATCAGCATAGCCATCTTTGTCTCAGGCCATGACTGTCTCTTCTTCGTTCTTCTGCTTCGTCTCTGTTATGTTTTTTGTACATTACTACTTGCCGTAGTTTTGAAGCAATGCATGATGGGAATCCGGATGTTGTGTGTCAGTGTATTAACGTGCCGGCTGGAATAAACACACGCTGAGAAATAGCTCCGTGCTTGCTTACTTTATGGGTTATAGATGATAACGGAGACATATAATAGTCTCCTTTTCAGGTGAGAGAGGACGCTAAAGGCAGTGCCTTTAAGGCACGCCCCAAATATTGTTGTCTGGCTGGAAATCGGGAGACATTCGGGAGAATGGTTGTCCCGGGAGATTTTCGGGAGAGGCACTGAAATTCGGGAGTCTCCCGGAAAATTCGGGAGGGTTGGCAAGTATGGTTGTCATGTGACCATTCAGGAGCTCCCAGTCATTTCTTGCTACTTCCTATATACAGCACGATTAAACAATGCTTGACAAAACTTGAAGTTTACCTGCACGTCCAAAGTGAGTCAGCCTCAACCCGGGCTTGGAACTGACTCGGGTTACTCAGCTATCACTAACAATAACTTGAGTCAAAAACAAGTCGTGAAAATCATCGGTTTACTCATGATGTACCATATTTTCCGCACCATAAGCCGCCCTGGGTTATAAGCCGCGCCTTCAATGAACGGCATATTTCAAAACTTTGTCCACCTATAAGCCGCCCCGTGTTATAAGCCGCATCTAACTGCGCTAAAGGGAATGTCAAAAAAACAGTCAGATAGGTCAGTCAAACTTTAATAATATATTAAAAACCAGCGTTCTAACAACTCTGTTCACTCCCAAAATGTACGGTAATGTGCAATCACAAACATAGTAAAATTCAAAATAGTGCAGAGCAATAACATCAATAACTTAATGTTGCTCGAACGTTAATGTCACAACACACAAAATAAACATAACGCTCACTTTCTGAAGTTATTCTTCATTCATAAATCCCTCGAATTCTTCTCCTTCGGTGTCCGAATTAAAAAGTTGGGCGAATACGGGATCCAAAATGGCCGGCTCCGTCTCGTCGAAGTCATTGCCTTCCGGAAAGCTCGGACCACAGTTGTGACCGAAATATCCGCCCAGGCATTTACGATCCACTGGCAGATGTTGGCGTATGTCGTCCGGCGCTGTCTCCCTGTCTTAGTGAAGGTGTGTTCGCCTTCGGTCATCCATTGTTCCCACGCCGTTCGCAGTCGTGCTTTAAATGCCCTGTTGACACCAATATCGAGCGGTTGGAGTTCTTTGGTTAATCCACCCGGAATGACGGCGAGTGTTGTATTTGTGTGCTTCACTTGTTTTTTGACACCATCTGTGATGTGGGCGCGCATGGAGTCGTATATCAACATGGAACACACAAAGGAAATGAAACGTAATACCCGCGCGCTTCTTCTTCTATGGGGGCGGGTGGTTGCTTACAGTAGAAGAAGAAGCGCTTCCTCTTCTATGGGGGCGGGTGCTTACCTTGGCGGTTGCTTACCGTAGAAGAAGAAGCGCTTCCTCTTCTACGGGGAAAAAAGATGGCGGCTGTTTACCGTAGTTGCAAGACCGAAACTTTATGAAAATGAATCTTAATATTAATCCATATATAAAGCGCACCGGGTTATAAGCCGCACTGTCAGCTTTTGAGTAAATTTGTGGTTTTTAGGTGCGGCTAATAGTGCGGAAAATACGGTACACTACATTCACACGGTTCTCTCTGTCCATACAGGAGAGGGGGATCGGATGATGGACTACAACCCCGATGGTTCCGATCGCCAGTCCACACTTCCAGGCTCGTATGACCCAATTGTAGAGCGGGAGCTCCGGACACTGAACTCTCGACCCCCAGGGCCCAACATGGACCCCACAAACCCATCCAGGCAAGCGCTTGGCAGCGGTCCTGCAGAAGGCCCCCTGCCTGTCCGTCACCTGGGTGTTGAGCCACTGATCCGGGCGTCTCACGCTAACCTTGCGCGCCCCCTTCAGGGGTCAGAGGAAAGTGTTTCTGTAGGCAGCGACTACTACGGCAGCATGTTCAGCCTCTACCGGGGGAGAACATTCTCCATGCCCTTATAGAAGATTCCAAAGTATCCTCCAACCCAAATTTTGAAAAGACGTTCAAGCCAGGCCACACATTCCCCATAAACCCAACTACGTCTTGTTAGCATTGCTCTGAGTTCTTTTCATTTACATTAGTTTTGGCAGCACACTTTCCTTTGACTTGATGTTGCTGTGACTTCCTCTTAACCCTTACATGTTACAAAGGCACTGACATTGTTTCTTTGGACTGTGAGTTCATTTGCTGCACGTGAACCGGACCCTCACCTTTCTACAAACACTTTGTATGCTTGCATTGGCATGAGTGAGTTTCTGACCTAAGTTACTATTAGCATGAACACAACTTTCTAATAGGGTTTCCCTTCGAGGCATGACCTTTTTTTTGTATTTCACATTTTTCAAGTCAAGATGTAACAGTTTATTTTTCACTTCACCACATTCAGATAACATTTTTGACCCATTGCTATACAAAGCCATACAAGTGGCTCCTTTTAACTTTGTTACTATGTCATCTGTGATTGTCTGGTATGTTCCAACTGAAAAAAATAGCAAAATGCAAGAATATTGAAACAAAGTGACACAGACAGATGTTTGTTCCTTCCAAAACTTCTGGTATCTCTAAAGGACATCTAACTAAATGCCTCGTTTCCCTCCAACCCTCATCCCTTCAGGACTCAAAACGATGAAGAATTATATGGGAGTTTCTCCCATGCGCCTCTGACCTCTCCTCAACCACCTCCCATCACACACATAAACCACACCAACGCCTCAAATCCAGGCGAGAATCAACCCAGACCTCCAAATGATTCAGATAAGGCCTCTGGCGTTGTGGCATCCAAAATGGCTCGTGCAGGGCCAAAGATCTCTGACAAGGTCCGGGCTTTTGAGGAGCGAAGGTTGAGTGTGGATCTGCCGGACCTTGTTGGATCTATTCCAGGGCTGGATTGTAGAGAAAAGAACAAGGAAGCCACACAAAAACGGACAGCCTTCAAGCAACGAGCCTCCTCTCTGGAGGACAACAACAGCTTCTCACAGCGCGTTCAGAGCTACCAGAACAAGTTCACGGAGGAACTGGACAGGATTAAAAAGCTTGTTAGAACAGACATAAAAAAAGCATATTCTACTGAGCAGCTACCACGAAAAGATTGTTTGATGACAAGCAAGGTGGAGCCCATCCCTCCAGAGGTGATTAAAAAACTGGAGGCAAGGCGAGATCTGGAAGGAACTCGAACCTGGGAGGCTGGCAGACCGCAAACTAAAGTTTCTAAAAGAGTGAAGCCAAACCCAAATAAAAACACAGCACATTACTCATCGCAAGGCAGCACTGGGAATAATAGTGTTGCCATGGAGACAGCACCAGTTCACCAGTTGCTAGGGCAACCATTGACAACAGCCAAGACCGGGCTCATCAGGTTTGAAGGGAAAAACATCTATTGACGAAGGTGTTAAACTATAAAATGACTCCGTTTTTCTTTGTGTTTGAATGCAGGGAAACCACACAGAGTTCTTCACACACTCTCGTTGCCGACTTACCAGAACACCGATGTCCTTCACGCAAGGACAAGGACAGATCCCACAGTCCGACAAGAAAAAGAGCATCGCCAGTCACGGTGAGGGAAGCCGGGTCGCAGTATCCAGCCAAGCCCCCGAGGCTCACCCCGTCACCCACGCCTTCCACCAGCCCACACCTGAAGAGATGCAAGGCCATTCCCGCCATCCTGGTGGAAGATGAAACCGTCCCGACTGAACATGATGCATGGGAAATGGGGAGGAAGGAGGGGAAACGTGACAAAGACAAGATCGGTCACTCTGAAGAAGGTAGATCTCACCTCTCTTATAACCGATTTTATAAACGAAAAGAGTTTCCTGATTTCAAGGTCTCTGTTGGTTTCAACATGTCAAATTCAAGACTTTTTAGGACTTTTTTTAGACCGTCTTGAAAATAATTTAAGACTAAGTAAAATCAGAGGTTCAGAATGAATTTTAAGTATATGAATTCATTCACTGCTCATTCAAATTGGAAAACAAAATTGATAAAATAACTAAAATACACCAGAAGCTTCTATAGTGTAAACTAAATATTAGCAAACATCGTAAGAGACAAATTTTCAGATTTGCCATAAAAGTGTTTTCTTGCAAAAGGTGCAGTGTGCTTCTGTCAGGCTTGGTCAAAAATAGGACTCAGATGCTGAGTGGGGAACAATCCGGCAGGCTTTTATTTTGAATGCTACTTTTCACCTCCAGAGACAGGGCAATTCAACAATGGCTATAATCTGACAAACTAGCCGAAAAGGTTCCACAAAAAGGGAACAACCGAAAATCAAAAGCATCAAAAATATCAATCGTGAACTATACATAGCGCAGAATTTAACTATGAAATTTATCAATAACAAAAAACGCTCCAAAAGGAGGAAGAAACAATGGCTATAAAACGTATTCACTGTTTCTTTGTAGAAAATTAGTTAACAGAATTTCACTCAAAAATTGAGAAAAAGAAGGAACTTCGACTGCAAAACTATATAACCAAAATCACTCTGCTGAAGAGGAGAAAGGGAAACTCAAAATACCAACAAGGGAATTCAGGATCAGGATACTCAAAAGCGAGACGAGACAAGGCTTGGGCATGCTTCTGGAGATGCACGAGATAACGAGACACTCTGGCACAGACCAAAGGGAGGCGTGGGCTTATAAGACACATGGGGGTAATGGGGAGCAGGTGGAAACAATCAGGGATCGGGGATGACGTGAGACTGATGACACTTAAGGAAGGGCAAGTGACCTGAAACGAGAGGAGAGTTACTTTTCAAACTAAGACATGAAATTCACATGACAAAAAAACCAAGACAAGACATCCCTCATCGCAGTGTGACAGCTTTATATTAAGTGTTTTCATGTAACATCAACATCAGCAATGGTAGAGGAAAGTACAACAATATACAGTCGCGATCAAAAGTTTACATACACTTGTAAAGAACATCATTTTATGGCTGTCTTGAATTTCCAATAATTTCTACAACTCTTGTTTTTTTGTGATAGAGTAATTGGAGCACATACTTGTTGGTCACAAAAAACATTCATGACGTTTGGTTCTTTTATTAATTTATTATGGGTCGACTGAAAATGTGACCGAATCTGCTGGGTCAAAAGTATACATACAGCAGTGACGTGCGGTGAGGTTGATGGGTGGTGAGGCACTGACTTCATCACAGTCAGATTTACAAACATAAGAACCCTAAAGAGTATCTTATTCACCATTTGATTGGCAGCAGTTAACGGGTTATGTTTAAAAGCTCATACCAGCATTCTTCCCTGCTTGGCACTCAGCATCAAGGGTTGGAATTGGGGGTTAAATCACCATAAATGATTCCCAGGCGCTGCTGCCCACTGCTCCCCACTGCTCCCCTCACCTCCCAGGGGGTGAACCAGGGGATGGGTCAAATGCAGAGGACAAATGTCATTACACCTAGTGTGTGTGTGACAATCATTGGTACTTTAACTTAACTTTAACTTTACACATACAAACTGTAGCACACAAAAAAGCACACTTAATAAAAAAAAGGTATTATGGTCTTACCTTTACTTAGAAATTAAGTCCATGCGCCACAACTAAAGCCCTCACTTAAACTTTCCACGTGCAAGATTGAATCTATTTAAAAAAGTGTAACCGAGGGTTTATAAATGTCGCCTATACTGTATGAAACTACAAAATAACAAACACGGAGGCTCCAGTTTACACGAGGACCACTTTATTTACCTTCTTTCAAAAACCTCCGCAACGTGACATCACTTCCGCTCTTAGCGCCTTCAAAATAAGAGCTCAAGGCATATACTGTATAACAGCGCATAACAGGAACTTAACATCACAAAGAGGAAAGCCCATGAAAATAGGTTACAAAAGTTATTTAATAAGAAGCCAAAAAGTGCAAAAACAATAATGTTCGTGTTGGAGGAGTTGTGAATTAGGTACACCTGCTGTCTGCAGGTGTATCTAATGTTGTGGCCCTGCAGTCATTCACAACTCCTCCAACACCAACATTATTGTTTTTGCACTTTTTGGCTTCTTATGAAATAATTTTTTTAAATAGATTCAATATTGCACGTGGAAAGTTTAAGTGTGGGCTTTAGTTGATATAACAATTCTACGGCGGGGGTGCAGGAGGCGAGCCTCAGCCAGTGCGTCTTTTGCAGCCGTTTTATGATCGCTCAGCACAATAAATACTTTACATACATACAGTTGTTGACAAAATACACTGTACATTATATACCTCAGCTAACTAAACTATGGAAATGTACAATATAGTTCATATAGCAATACAGTCTCACTGCACAGCAGGCCAGCAGTTAGCCGAGTCATTGCGCAATCCATGTTGCGGCACTGAGTGACGTGCCTCAACTGGCTGCTGTTCACCGCACCGTCTCTTCTCATTATTTGAACGGCAAATGTGAAAATTCAGCGATTTTGAATACAAATAATCTAAAACTGGTGAAGTTAAATGGAAAATAACTTTATAGTATAATCACTGGATACATATAACAATTAAATATATTTTTTTTCTTTTTACATTTTTTTTCTTTCCATGATGGCAGGTGAGGCCCCGCCTCACCTGCCTCTAGTGACTGCACGTCACTGACATACAGCAATATTAATATTTGCTTACATGTCCCTTGGCAAGTTTCACTGCAATAAGGCGCTTCTGGTTGAATTTCTGACCACTCCTCTTGACAAAATTGGTGCAGTTCAGCTGAATGTGCTGGTTTTCTGACATGGAGCTGTTTCAACCAGATTCAATTTAATTCAACCTGGATTTATAAATGCCAGTGTGCATGTAGACATCGTCAAAATTCAAGACAAGAAAAAATAAAGACAGAATATTAAGAAGCCTTTCCTTTTCTCTCCCAGGCATATCACCTGACGGTGACGAGGGAGCTGAACCACCAAGATTTAAGATGCCACTTAAAGACACCATTGCACCCTGCAGCTCCGAGGTCACGCTGACATGCAGAATCCGTGGCAAACCACCCCCTACAGGTACAGCCCAGGACTGCACTTGAATGCAGATAAGCACAAGTCAGGAAATCTCTTGAGGAATATTTCATGCTCTCTTCCTCAGTGATGTGGACAAAGAACGGCGAGGATATCCGAAACGATTCCCTCCGTGTGGTCAAGGCCGAGGGCCACAAGCATAGTCTGGTGATCAGGTGTACTGGGTCGAGTGATGCGGGATTGTATTGTGTGACAGCTGTCAACGCAGCAGGCAAAGCTTCCTGTAAGGCTACTCTCCACATCCTGTCAGGTGAGGACAGAAATGACTGCCTGAGACATTAGTTTCAGGAAATTATTTTGCATCCACACACTGATCTGTTCAAAGTGAATCAACAGACCGATGTTCACCTGCCGTCAGTGACACGTAGATCTGAGTGTCATCTGCATAGTTGTGGTAGGACACATTGAAGCTGCGTATTAGCTGGCCAAATGGCAGCATGTGCAAGTTGAACAATAGGGGTCCCAAAATCGAGCCCTAAGGAACCCCACAGGACAGTTACCAATTTCAACAACGTATGTCCTCTGATCGAGATAGGACTTGAACCAGTTAAGAGCAGAACCGGATATTCCTACCCTGTTTTCTAACCTCTGTATTAAGATAGTATGGTCAATTGTGACGAAGGCAGTGCTCAGGTCCAGCAGAACCAAGACTTTTCCTGCGTCTGTGTTCAGGAGGATGTCATTTGTCACCTTGATCAGTTCTGTTTCAGTGCAGTGGTGGGGCTTAACACCTGATTGGAAAGTATCAAACTCATTGTTAAACAGGAGAAAGTCATTAAGCTGTTGGTATACAACTTTTTTCCAGGGCTTTGCCCAAAAATGGCAGGTTTGATATGGGCCGATAGTTTTTCAGTACTGCTACTACCCTTCTTTAGGAAGGGCTTAATGACAGCAGTTTATAAGGCCTTTGTAAATGTTCCAGTCTGAAGTGAGACGTAAACTAGACGAGTGAATTGTGGTAACAAACAGCTCAGCACAGATTTTAGAAATCGTATAGGTGGTCTGAGGCAGCATGTTGATAGACTCAGGCTGTGGATGAAGTGTTTTGTCAGTGACAGAAGTCAAATGTGACAGCTCTAGTTGACTAGCTGGCTGCAGAGTAGCTATTTGTTTCCCAGGAATTATTGCATTTCTAATGCCTTGAACGTTATCATGAAAGCATTTTTCAAACGCATTGCACTTGGATGTAGAAATGAGTTCAATTGGAAGTAAAATTGCAGGGTTTGTTCATCTGTTTACCGTAGCAAACAGGACACGAGAGTTGTTACTACAGTTTGTGTTTCAGATAAATATTTTTCCATTGTTCTCCGCAAAGTCTGGTTGAACACATTTAGCTTCTCTTTGTAAATCTCATTATGAGTTTGGAGCTTTGATTCTTGCCATTTCCGTTGGGCTCTGCGGCACTCCCTTTAAAAATAAAATAAAATAATAAATATATATATATAATTCTTATTTTATTTTATTTATTATTTTATTTTATTTTTTTTAATTTTTTTTTAAATTTAAAATATAAAATAAATTAAATTAAATTAAATTAAAAAATGTATTTTTTTATTTTTTATTATTATCATTATTTTTAAAATTTGTCCTTTCTAATCCATTTTCTACCGCTTGTTACTCTCGGGGTCTCTCAGCTGCTCAGGCAAATCATATTGTCTAAAAATGCAAATTTACCATCGATAATGTGACATCATCGCGCTCGCACCGCAGGAAGTGCGCTCTTTCAGTCAATTAGTGTGCAAGGATTTGATAAAAAATCCCCTGAAGAGCAGGGAAACCTGAGAAACAGGCTTGTAGGGATGAAATAGCCTCTGTGTTTTTTCCTGACCATTTTACGCTCTACCCCGGTATTGAGCACTGTATAATGGATAAACCACAGAAACCTCGACTATATATATATATATATATATATATATATATGTATATATATATATATATATATATATATATACCTTTTTTTAATTTATTTATTTATTTTTTTTTTTTTTTTGGAACAGCCAATATGGACATCTACATCAACTATATGATTTGCCTGAGAAGCTGGACAGGACAAAAATACAAATACAAATTAAAAAAAAAAAATTAAAAAAAATAAAAAATAAAAAAAATAAAAAAATAAAAAAATAAAAAAATAAAAAATAAAATAAAACTTTTTTTTTTAACCCAATGCGGCCCCCAAATCAAACAGTTTGGGGACCCCTGATCTAGATCTCTCAAACAGCAGTTACTGTACTTCCAATCTGTTCCAACTGCTGGCAGTGAAAATAATTGATTTTTTAAAATTACACCAATTTAAATTTGACCTGAGGCATTTTACTCTCACTGTGCTTCTTGTTGTCGAATAAGAGCTGTTATCACACATCTGCCACTCCTTCAATGTCAACTCGGGATCAGCGACGCATTTCATTCGACACGTTGCGCGGCTGGCGTCACTTCGAGTGATTTGACAAAACGCGACGTCCTGCATAAAAAGCGGGGAATGGTTGAATTTATGCAAATTGGTACATTGGACTTAGTGGTCCATCCTTTTGTCTGATGATAGTAACAGGCCTTGCGGCACTTCAGCATCCCCTCATTGCAGTGGCGGTTACCATGGCAACCCATTTCATCCTTCAAAACCAGTTCAGAAGGCAGATTTGTCGTTCAAACAAAAGCATGTGTCACGTCTGGCTTTCACGGTGCGAACGAAAGAGAGATATTCAATTTAGAGAACCTCGTAAAGCAAATGTGTGTTTAGATAGCGTGTCCACTCTTCTCATGCATGACGGACGGCCCCGCTTTTATACACAAATGCAATTCAGTGTCGCCATCAGCTTGAGCCTGCGTTGCCATATTAGGGCACTGAGTCCACCTTGTCAGTGTATTTTTAGCCACCCTCTTCTTCTTGGGGGTAAATGCACTCTGCCGTGTGTGCCTGTTTGAGCCTTTTATCGCACTGGATGTTCTCCAGGCGGCGTAGGCTAACATCATTTGCAGGAAGCATGGCCCCAATAGCTTTGTTTCTAATTTTTTATTGTTTTGGAAGATCAATATAAATTGCACAACAGACAGCAGCAGCGTGGGCGTCACAATGTCGGGAACGTTGGAGGCTTTATGTACTGGCAACAGCAGCCTTGGATGTGTGCAGCAGCAGTTTTACAAGAGTTGGCAGGTTTACTTAAATACCCCAAGGAGTATTCATCCCCTGCAGATGCAGCTCAGAAAGCTGACTCTTGGTAGGTTGTTGCATTTCAGTTAGATTTGAATTGTTCTTTCTATTTTATAATCAGTGATACTGTGACCTACCTTGATTTGTGTACTGTTAGATACTGTAGCATTACCGTAGTTTCACTGTTTCTTCCCTTTGGGAACATATGTTGGATTTACTGTTAAATGCACGCAAAATCAGATATCCTCAAGCTTGAAATAAATTAATATGTGACTGAAATCTAATTTAATAGGCAATATCTGATATACTCTGTATAAATAGGGGTGGGCCATACTGGGAATGTTGCTATCAGTACGATCCCAAGTGAATGCAGGGCTAGTATCGCCCGATATTATGAATTTAATGTCATAACCCATTGAATAATTTGGTAAATGTACCCCTTTATGACTATGATAGCACAGGAAAAAATACTTTATCGAATAAAAAAATGTTTTTTATAACTGAATGCCACGATGCAAAACGTAAGCATGTTACACACGGTTTTTAAGAAAAACATTAACAGTGCAAAAGAACAAAAAAAAACAACGCTCAAACGTAACAAAAATGTTAATACAACAATTATGTCAGGTTCAAATACAGGACATCTGTTACACAAGACAAAAGGCAAAGAATCAAACAGAGACAGAATTCAATTTGGACTCAATTGAGGAAAGACATGGTCACTGTACTCTCTGCACAGTCCTGCACCACGCTCTGACGAAGAAGGTTCTCGTCTCCTCTTTTAATTCAGATGTTCCATGTTCACGCACCAACATATGTCACAATAGGAATGGGGAGGTATGTAAAACAGTCATTGTTTTTGGTCGCTTTGAAGTCCAAGAAGAGGACTTCTCGGGCTTGGCTCTTCCTGGATCCAGCTGGGGCAGGTGTTGGAGGACAATGGACAACCCCTCCCGTCTCCTGTCCACAGTGACTTCAAGAGGGCAGCGTGTCGTAAATAGCGTTGACCAAATAGTTGGAAGAGAGTTTGTGAATTACTTCAAAGAGAGTTCGTTTAACACTTCAAAGAGAGTTCCTCCAGGAGTTGAGCACATCCTGCCATCTGTCCGTGCTGAAATCACAGTGGCGTTTCACGAGCCTTCATCCTTTTGTTAGGCCTCGAAATACAGCATTCATAATACAACATTTCTTTTGTGATAACTTACAAACAATTATTCCAACAAATTACAATAGAACAACATCTGTTCAGTTCACTTTAGTCTATTTTACTCCGGACATGCAATCCAGATTACATGTGTGCACAACAGTGACGTGCGGTCACTAGAGGCAGGTGAGGCGGGGCCTCACCTGCCATCATGGAAAGAAAAAAAATGTAAAAAGAAAAAAAATTAATTAAATTGTTATATGTATCCAGTGATTATACTATAAAGTTATTTTCCATTTAACTTCACCAGTTTTAGATTATTTTTATTCAAAATCGCTGAATTTTCACATTTGCCGTTCAAATACTGAGAAGAGACGGTGCGGTGATCAGCAGCCAGTTGAGGCACGTCACTCAGTTGTGCCTCACCATGGATTGCGGACTCGGCTAACTGCTGGCCTGCTGTGCAGTGAGACCGTATTGCTATATGAATTATATTATACATTTCCATAGTTTAGTTAGCTGAGGTATATAATGTACAGTGTATTTTGTCAACAACTGTATGTGTGTAACGTATTTCTTGTGCTGAGCAATCATAAAACTGCTGCGAAGACGCACTGTGTGAGGCTCGCGTAATCCCGCCTCCTGGTGCCGGTTAACGCACCTCCGCCGCAGACTGCACCCCCCGACGGGAGCGCCACGCCAACCAAAGCCCACACCCAAACACTCCACGTGCAAGACCGAATCCACCCAAAAAAAGTCACTTAACAAGAAGCCAAAAAGTGCAAAAACAACAATGCTCGCGCCGGAGGAATCGTGAACGACTGCAGGGACACAACATTAGGTACACCTGCAGACTGCAGCACGGATTTCATATTTCATTCATTCACAACTCCTCCAACACGAACACCACTGTTACCGCACTTATAAGTAAAGGTAAGACCATAATAACGTTTTTTTAATTAAATGTGCTTTTTTGTGTGCTACAGTTTGTATGTGTAAAGTTAAAGTACCAATGATTGTCACACACACACTCGGTGTGGTGAAATTTGTCCTCTGCATTTGACCCATCCCCTTGCTCACCCCCTGGGATGTGAGGGGAGCAGTGGGCAGCAGCGGTGCCGCGCCCGAGAATAATTGTTGGTGATTTAACCCCCAATTCCAACCCTTGATGCTGAGTGCCAAGCAGGGAAGAATGCTGGTATGAGCTTTTAAACATAACCCGTTAACTGCTGCCAATCAAATGGTGAATAAGATACTCTTTAGGGTTCATATGTTTGTAAATCTGACTGTGATGAAGTCAGTGCCTCACCAGCCATCAACCTCACCGCACGTCACAGGTGCACAAACTATGATTATCAGTTTTCATTTCGACAAAAGGAGTAGGAAGAAGCAGAGTTTATTAAATCCCACCCTTTCTCCACAGCACAACAATCCTCAGAATTATATATATATATATTTTTTTTTTTAAATTTAGGTCAGGAAAAAATACAAAGGCTATTTCATGCCTACAAGCCTGTTTTGCAGGTTTCCCAGGCAAACCTCGACTATATATATATATATATATATATATATATATATATATATATATATATATATATATATATATATATATATATCAATCAATCAATCAATCAATCAATGTTTATTTATATAGCCCTAGATCACAAGTGTCACAAAGGGCTGCACAAGCCACAACGGCATCCTCGGTACAGAGCCCACATAAGGGCAAGGAAAAACTCACCCCAGTGGGACGTCGATGTGAATGACTATGAGAAACCTTGGAGAGGACCGCATATGTGGGTACCCCCCCCCCATTCCGGAGACCGAATGCAATGGATGTCGAGTGGGTCTGACATAATATTGTGAGAGTCCAGTCCATAGTGGATCCAACATAATAGTAAGAGTCAAGTCCATAGTGGATCTAACATAATAGTAAGAGTCCAGTCCATAGTAGGGCCAGCAGGAAACCATCCCGAGCGGAGACGAGTCAGCAGCGCAGAGATGTTCCCAACCGATGCACAGGCGAGCGGTCCACCCCGGGTCCCAACTCTGGACAGCCAGCACTTCATCCATGGCCACCGGACCTGTGTGTCTCCCCCTACACAAGGGATAGGGGGGAGCAGAGGAGAAAGGAAAAGAAACGGCAGATCAACTGGTCTAAAAAGGGGGGTCTATTTAAAGGCTGAAGTATACAAATGAGTTTTAAGATGGGACTTAAATGCTTCTACTGAGGTAGCATCTCTAACTGTTACCGGGAGGGCATTCCATAGTACTGGAGCCCCAATAGAAAACGCTCTATAGCCCGCAGACTTTTTTTGGGCTCTGGGAATCACTAATAAGCCAGAGTTCTTTGAACTTGCCGTTGGGAGTGCATTCCATATTGATGTGGCATAGAAGGAGAATGAGTTAAGACCTTTGTTGGATCGGAATCTGGGTTTAACGTGGTTTGTGGAGCTTTGATTGATTGATTGATTGATTAAAACTTTTATTAGTAGATTGCACAGTACAGTACATATTCCGTATAATTGACCACTAAATGGTAACACCCGAATAAGTTTTTCAACTTGTTTAAGTCGGGGTCCAACTAAATCAATTCATGGTACACACAACTAAATTGGTAAAGGATTGTAATCATAGCTGACAGGACCCACTGGTTCTGCCGTGTTTGAAGATGAATAATTAAAGTGTGCCATTTTCATGAACCCAATAAGTGTCTGAAATTAAAACTAGTTTCAAACGTGACATCTCATATTCCTCCAGAGCCATGCAAGAGGTTAGTCAGGTCCCTGGAAGTCGGAAGCCCCACCCACCTTTCAGATAGGGAGTACATGAGCCTGAAGGAGGAGGTGATGGAACACAATCAAGACGCTCCTGCTCTGACCAAAAGTGTCAACTTCAAGGAGCCTCCCTATTTCCAGGTGGGAGAATTGCTGAGCTGAAAGAAACATACAGCAAATACGCTAAATTATGTTTCTTAAAGGTGGGGCCGTGTGACCAAACAGTGATGGAGGGCCAGGATGTTGTCATCTCAGTGAAAGTCAGAGGGCAGCCCACACCTATAGTTCACTGGTAAGATATGTTATTTTAAACACAATGGCCAGACATGACCCTCGGTTTCATTATCAGACCACCTCATGTTTTGCTGACACAGGCTGAAGGACAACGCTCCGGTGAAGACGGCAGGACGCTTCTCCGTGCAGGAGACGGACTTTGGTTCCAGCGAGATGAAAATCATCTCAGCAAAGAGGTCCGACGCGGGGCTCTACATTTGCAAGGTTGTCAACCAGAGCGGAATAAAACAGGAAGAGTGCAGAGTGGAGGTCAAAGGTGAGCGATCCAAAAATCTCCATTCTCGTGACCTACAGTCGTGGTCAAAAGTTTACATACACTTGTTGTCAGGTTCAAACACTGATGACATCTATTAAACAAGACAGGAAGCAAAGAATCAAACAGAGACAGAATTCAATTTGGACTCAATATTGAGGAGAGATGCGGCGACTGTACTCTCTGTACAGTCTTTCACCACGCTCTGACGAAAAAGGTTTACGTCTCCTCCTTTATTTGGACACTCCAAATAAAGGGATATGTAAACAGCTCTTGTTTTTGGTCACATTGAAAACAAAAGAAGAAGATGCCTCAGGCTTGGGTCAGTCCTGGATTCAGCTTGGGCAGGTCTTCGATGACAATAGATAACCCTTCCCGTCTCATCTCATTTTGCACAGTGGAATTTTCCAAGCCTTTGACTTGGTGTAACAAAGACAGCCTCTTGTCTGTTCATTGGGAACTCAGAGAACGGAAAGTTCTTTGATAATTTACATACAATTTTTCTGACATTTGTAAAGAACATAATGTCATGGCTGTCTTGAGTTTCCAATCATTTCTACAACTCTTTTTTTTTTGTGATAGAATGATTGGAGCACATACTTGTTGGTTGCACAAAACATTCATGAACAGCTCAATTTTTGTTTAATCTGACATCACATGGACAAAGATAAGACCTTCTGGAGGAAAGTTCTGTGGTCAGATGAAACAAAAATTGAGCTGTTTGGTTACAATACCCAGCAATATGTTTGAAGGCGAAAAGGTGAGGTCTTTAATCCCAGGAACACAATTCCTACCGTCAAGCATGGTGGTGGTAGTATTATGCTCTGGGCCTGTTTTGCTGCCAATGGAACTGGTGCTTTACAGAGAGTAAATGGGACAATGAAAAAGAAAGATTACCTCCAAATTCTTCAGGACAACCTAAAATCATCAGCCCGGAGGTTGGGTCTTGGGCGCAGTTGGGTGTTCCAACAGGACAATGACCTCAAACACACGTCAAAATCAATCAATCACTGATTCAAAGTTTATTTATATAGCCCTAAATCACGAGTGTCTCAAAGGGCTGCACAAGCCACAACGACATCCTCGGCTCAGATCCCACATAAGGGCAAGAAAAAACTCAAACCCAATGGGATTACAATGAGAAACCTTGGAGGGGTGCCCCCCCCTGGGCGACCAGTGCAATGGACGTCGAGTGGATCTAGCATAATAGTGTGAGAGTCCAGTCCATAGTGGATCTAACATAATAATGTGAGAGTCCAGTCCATAGTGGATCCAGCATAATAGTGTGAGAGTCCAGTCCATAGTGGATCTAGCATAATAGTGTGAGAGTCCAGTCCATAGTGGATCTAGCATAATAGTGTGAGAGTCCAGTCCATTGTGGATCAAGCATAATAGTGCGAGAGTCCAGTCTATAGTGGATCTAGCATAATAGTGTGAGAGTCCAGTCCATTGTGGATCTAACATAATAGTGTGAGTCCAGTCCATAGTGGATCTAACATAATAGTGTGAGAGTCCAGTCCATAGTGGATCTAACATAATAGTGAGAGTCCAGTCCATAGTGGATCTAACATAATAGTGAGAGTCCAGTCCATAGTGGATCTAACATAATAGTGTGAGAGTCCAGCAGGGGCCAGCAGAGATCAAAAGTGGTAAAGGAATTGCTAAATCTGGCTATAATTAAGGTTTTAGAATCAATCATCAATCAATCAATGTTTATTCATATAGCCCTAAATCACAAGTGTCTCAAAGGGCTGCACAAGCCACAACGGCATCCTCGGTTCAGAGAGCACATAAGGGCAAGGAAAAACTCACAACCCAGTGGAATGTCAATGTGAATGACTATGAGAAACCTTGAAAAGGACCGCAGATGTGTGTAAACCCCCAACCCCCCGCCCCCTCTCCCCCTCTAAAGGAGACCGGATGCAATGGACGTCGAGTGGGTCTAGCATAATATTGTGAAAGTCCAGTCCATAGTGGATCTAACATAATAGTGAGAGTCCAGTCCATAGTGGATCTAACATAATAGTGAGAGTCCAGTCCATAGTGGATCTAACATAATAGTGAGAGTCCAGTCCATAGTGGATCTAACATAATAGTGAGAGACCAGTCCATAGTGGATCTAACATAATAGTGAGAGTCCAGTCCATAGTGGATCTAACATAATAGTGAGAGTCCAGTCCATAGTGGATCTAACATAATAGTGAGAATCCAGTCCATAGTGGATCTAACATAATAGTGAGAGTCCAGTCCATAGTGGATCTATCATAATAGTGAGAATCCAGTCCATAGTGGATCTAACATAATAGTGAGAGTCCAGTCCATAGTGGATCTAACATAATAGTGAGAGTCCAGTCCATAGTGGATATAACATAATAGTGAGAGACCAGTCCATAGTGGATCTAACATAATAGTGAGAGTCCAGTCCATAGTGGATCTAACATAATAGTGAGAGTCCAGTCCATAGTGGATCTAACATAATAGTGAGAGTCCAGTCCATAGTGATCTAACATAATAGTGAGAATCCAGTCCATAGTGGATCTAACATAATAGGGAGAGTCCAGTCCATAGTGGATCTAACATAATAGTGAGAATCCAGTCCATAGTGGATCTAACATAATAGTGAGAGTCCAGTCCATAGTGGATCTAACATAATAGTGAGAGTCCAGTCCATAGTGGATCTAACATAATAGTGAGAGTCCAGTCCATAGTGGATCTAACATAATAGTGAGAGTCCAGTCCATAGTGGATCTAACATAATAGTGAGAGTCCAGTCCATAGTGGATCTAACATAATAGTGAGAATCCAGTCCATAGTGGATCTAACATAATAGTGAGAGTCCAGTCCATAGTGGATCTAACATAATAGTGAGAGTCCAGTCCATAGTGGATCTAACATAATATTGTGATAGTCCAGTCCATAGTGGATCTAACATAATAGTGAGAATCCAGTCCATAGTGGATCTAACATAATAGTGAGAGTCCAGTCCATAGTGGATCTAACATAATAGTGAGAGTCCAGTCCATAGTGGATCTAACATAATAGTGAGAGTCCAGTCCATAGTGGATCCAACATAATAGTGAGAGTCCAGTCCATAGTGGATCTAACATAATACTGAGAGTCCAGTCCATAGTGGATCTAACATAATAGTGAGAGTCCAGTCCATAGTGGATCTAACATAATAGTGAGAGTCCAGTCCATAGTGGAGCTAACATAATAGTGAGAGTCCAGTCCATAGTGGATCCAACATAATGGTGAGAGTCCAGTCCATAGTGGATCTAACATAATAGTGAGAGTCCAGTCCATAGTGGGGCCAGCAGGAGACCATCCCGAGCGGAGACGGGTCAGCAGCGCAGAGATGTCCCCAACCGATGCACAGGCGAGCAGTCCACCCCGGGTCCTGACTCTGGGTGGATCTAGAATGGCCTTCCCAAAGTCCTGACTTAAAGGTGTGGACAATGCTGAAGAAACAAGTCCATGACAGAAAACCAACAGCTGAACTGCACTAATTTTGTCAAGAGGACTGGTCACAAATTCAAGCAGAAGCTTGTGGATGGCTACCAAAAGCACCTTATTGCAGTGAAACTTGCCAAGGGACATGTAAGCAAATATTAACATTGCTGTATGTATACTTTTGACCCAGCACATTTTCAGTAGACCCATAAAAATTCATAGAAGAACCAAACTTCATGAATGTTTTTTGTGACCAACAAGTATGTGCTCCAATCACTCTATCACAAAAAAATAAAAGTTGTAGAAATGATTGGAAACTCAAGACAGCCATGACATTATGTTCTTTACAAGTGTATGTCCACTTTTGACCACGACCGTATAACTGAGAGTAGTTTGCTCTGTCCATTCATCAGGTGCAGCACAGACCAACTTGAAAATTATGCAGGAGATCAAAGACGTGACAGTAAGGGGCGGTGAGTCGGCCATGTTTGAATGCCACGTTGCAGGGCCCTTGGACATGGATGTGGATTGGTTGTCCAACGGGAGGCTGATCCAGCCGGCATTGCTCAACTGCAAGATGCACTTTGACGGCCGGCGGTAAGTTCATCTGCACTGCAAAAACTGAAATCTAAGTAAGATGAAATATCTCAAATAAGGGTGATATTTGCTTATTTTCTGTCTGATAAGATAATTCTTCTCACTAAGCAGATTTTGTATTATAGTGTTTTACTTGTTTTAAGGGTTTTGGTCCTAAATGATCTCAGTAAGATATTACAGCTCGTTGCTGAGATTTGATGACCTATATTGAGTAAAACATGCTTGAAACTAGAATATCAACTGTTGCAAAGCTGTGTCATCAACACTCACAAGTATAAAACTACTTTTTTAAAGTAATAATTTCCTACTTCAAGCATGAAAAAATAAAATCTGTCAGGACTTGGACTATGGCGTGGTTTGTTCTCCTGTGGTGCAAATGAACATTTGGACCAGACATGGTGTGAAGGTGAAGACATGATTTATTTAAACACTATAACTACAAAAAGAACAAACTAAAGGTGCGCACAAGGCGGAAGTACAAACTTGACAAATGAAACCAATACTTGCACGTGGGCAAAAAAACTAAGGACATGAACAAAAGTCGCTAACTGTGGCATGAATAGAAACAACTTACTTGGACATGGCATGAAGTGCGCAGAGGTAAACAAAGTGTGAAGCAGAGAGTCAGGGGTATGATGTCGCCAGACAGACAGCCTGGCAACTGGAAGCTTAAATAATAGTGACATGATTAAAGACAGGTGCGTGAGTCGTGAGGGCAGGTGAAAACTAATGGGTTGCTATGGTGACAAGAGTGCACAATGAGTCCAAACGTGGAACAGGTGAAACTAATGGGTAACCATGGAAACAAGACAAGGGAGTGAAAAGCCAGAAACTAAAGAGTCCAATAACTAAACAAAACAAAACATGATTACACAGACATGACAAAATCATGATGCCGAGCGCATATCATTATGTCAAGATAATGGCACTAGCGTTTACTTAATTTAAGAATATTTTTCAACAAATTGAGCAAAAAGGTCTCTTTTTTTTCTACCAAGAAAAGTGCACTTGTTATTAGTGAGAATATACTTATTTTAAGGTATTTTTGGGGTTCGTTGAGGTTAGCTAATTAGGGCCCGCCATGGCCCATTGCAAAAGGACTCCCACAGGGAGTCCTTATGCAATGGGACATAAGGACCTATTGTTATTCGTTCGTTTTATTATTCTTTTTATTATTATTATTATTCTTCCGCCGCCTATTTGAACACTAATTTGACCCACTCAACATGCTTCAAAACTCACCATATTTGACACACTCATCAGGACCTGCGAAAATTGTCTTTTGATAAAAAAACCGAACCCCAAAAATCTAAATTGCGCTCTAGCGCCCCCTAGGAAAAAAAAAAAAACAGACTGCCTGTAACTCCCACTAGGAAGGTCGGAGAGACATGAAACAAAAACCTCTATGTAGGTCTGACTTAGACCTAGTTCTCATAATTGTATGTCTTCGGGCTAAAATCACCAGGAAGTTGGCAATTCCCCCTTCAAGACAAAAAAGTACTAAAAACAGTCACTTTTGCCTCTTTGCGCTATAATTTGACCCCTTTAACATGCTTCAAAACTCACTAGACTTAACACACACATCAGGACTGGCTAAAACTGTGATCTAATGAAAAAACCTAACCCCAAATCCAAAAATTGTGCTCTACAGCAATTTTTTCATAAAACGCACAAAAAACTGCTCCTCGGATGAAAAATCTGACAAAACTGCCTGTAACTCCCACTGGGAAGGTCGGAGAGAGATGAAACAAAAATCTCTCCGTAGGTCTCACTTAGACCTACATTTCATAAATTGACAACCCCCAGCAAAAATCTACAGGAAGTTTGCTATTCCCCCTTCAACACAACATTTTTTTTAAAAACCCGTCACCTTTCTTCAAACATTATCTCCTCTGAGCGCGTTTGTTGTTTCGGCTTCAAACTTACTCAGCAGAGAGATTTAACCCTTCTGATTAAACGTTGGTGAAAGAGTTGTGATGCCTGCTCCGGTTTTGATTTTATGACCCTTCTAAGACACACTGCACTGATGCTCCTGCGGTGCTGTTTTTTAATATGGCTGCTTAAAAGCAGGAAGCACCAACGTGCCCACACAATGCAGACAAGGTAGGTACACTAGACAAAAGTCTTGGGACACTTCAGACTAAAAGTAGACAAAAGTATTGGGACACTTAGGACTAGCACCTGCCAAATCCGCGGGCCCGAACAACGCTGCTTGCAGCTTTAATTTTACTTGTTTTGGAAAGTCTTGACAAGTCGAATATTCTTGTTCTATTGGCAGATAATTTTGCTTAGTTCAAGTAAAATACACCTAATTTTTGTATTTTTTTTTTCTTGTTTTTGAACACTGACTTTTTGCAGTGTAGTCCTGTCAGCCTTTGATGTCCTTTCTGCTTGACGCCGTTTCGTCATTCAGGTGCCGCCTGCTGCTCAATTCAGTGCACGAAGATGACAGCGGGACGTACACCTGCAAGTTGAGCACGGCTAAAGGTGAACAACAGACCCATTTACCCTCTCAACAAAGCAATTCTAAGAAAATCAGAAAAAAAAATGCTTCATTTTTAGAGGAGTTGACCTCCAGTGCAAAGCTGAAGGTCACACCCTCCAAAGAGCCATTGTTCACTCGCAAGCTGGACATCCTCGAGGTCATCGCAGGTCGCACCGCCCGTTTTGACTGCAAGGTGAGCGGGTCACCGGCACCACAAGTCACCTGGATGCACTTTGGTAGGGAGCTCTCCGGACTTTAATCATGTTTAAAGTTCCTTAGAGGTAATATCTTGGAATTACCCCCCCTTACATGCCCTCAGACTCCAGAGTGGAGGAGAGCGACAACGTGCACGTTCTCAGCGAGGGAGGGCGCCACTCGCTGGTCATCACCAACGTCAGCAGTGACACGGAGGGCTTCTACACGGCCATGGCTCAGAACGTTCACGGAAAGTCTGAATGCACCGCCGAGCTTTACATGCAGGAGCACAGGGCCGCCATCTCTTCTCACATGTGAGATGTCAACACACAAAAAAGGATCAAATACTGTACATTGACCCTTCTTAAAACCCATTTTTATTCACTGGCTTTTAACCCAGCATGAGACTTTAAACTGTTTTTAACTTTTTAACTGCTTTTTATCTAACAAATTGGGCCACTTTTAACCCAGCATGAGACTTTAAACTGTTTTTAACTTTTTAACTGCTTTTTATCTAACAAATTGGGCCACTTTTAACCCAGCATGAGACTTTAAACTGTTTTTAACTTTTTAACTGCTTTTTATCTAACAAATTGGGCCACTTTTAACCCAGCATGAGACTTTAAACTGTTTTTAACTTTTTAACTGCTTTTTATCTAACAAATTGGGCCACTTTTAACCCAGCATGAGACTTTAAACTGTTTTTAACTTTTTAACTGCTTTTTATCTAACAAATTGGGCCACTTTTAACCCAGCATGAGACTTTAAACTGTTTTTAACTTTTTAACTGCTTTTTATCTAACAAATTGGGCCACTTTTAACCCAGCATGAGACTTTAAACTGTTTTTAACTTTTTAACTGCTTTTTATCTAACAAATTGGGCCACTTTTAACCCAGCATGAGACTTTAAACTGTTTTTAACTTTTTAACTGCTTTTTATCTAACAAATTGGGCCACTTTTAACCCAGCATGAGACTTTAAACTGTTTTTAACTTTTTAACTGCTTTTTATCTAACAAATTGGGCCACTTTTAACCCAGCATGAGACTTTAAACTGTTTTTAACTTTTTAACTGCTTTTTATCTAACAAATTGGGCCACTTTTAACCCAGCATGAGACTTTAAACTGTTTTTAACTTTTTAACTGCTTTTTATCTAACAAATTGGGCCACTTTTAACCCAGCATGAGACTTTAAACTGTTTTTAACTTTTTAACTGCTTTTTATCTAACAAATTGGGCCACTTTTAACCCAGCATGAGACTTTAAACTGTTTTTAACTTTTTAACTGCTTTTTATCTAACAAATTGGGCCACTTGGGACTAAAACTTGACAAAAGTATTGGGACACTTAGGACTACCACTGGACAAAAGTATTGGGACGCTTACACTGGACAAAAGTATTGGGACACTTCGGACTACAACTTGACAAAGGTATCGGGACACTTAGGACTACCACTGAACAAAAGTATTGGGACACTTCGGACGAAAACTGGACAAAGGTATTGGGACACTTAGGACTACCACTGGACAAAAGTATTGGGACGCTTACACTGGACAAAAGTATTGGGACACTTCGGACTACAACTTGACAAAAGTATTGTGACACATAGGACTACCACTGAACAAAAGTATTGGGACACTTCGGACGAAAACTGGACAAAGGTATTGGGACACTTAGGACTACAACTTGACATAAGTATTGGGACACTTAGGACAAAAACTGGACAAAAGTTTTGGACACTTAGGACTAAAACTAGATAAAAGTATTGGGACACTTAGGACTAAAACTTGACAAAAGTATTGGGCCACTTGGAACTAAAACTTGACGGAAGTATTGGGACACTTAGGACTACCACTGGACAAAAGTATTGGGACGCTTACACTGGACAAAAGTATTGGGACACTTCGGACTACAACTTGACAAAAGTATTGGGACGCTTACACTGGACAAAAGTATTGGGACACTTCGGACTACAACTTGACAAAAGTATTAGGACACTTAGGACTACCACTGGACAAAAGTATTGGGACGCTTACACTGGACAAAAGTATTGGGACACTTCGGACTACAACTTGACAAAAGTATTGGGACACTTAGGACTACCACTGGACAAAAGTATTGGGACGCATACACTGGACAAACGTATGGGACACTTCGGACTACAACTTGACAAAAGTATTGTGACACATAGGACTACCACTGAACAAAAGTATTGGGACAATTCGGACGAAAACTGGACAAAGGTATTGGGACACTTAGGACTACAACTTGACATAAGCATTGGGACACTTAGGACAAAAACTGGACAAAAGTTTTGGACACTTAGGACTAAAACTGGACAAAAGTATTGGGACACTTAGGACTAAAACTTGACAAAAGTATTGGGCCACTTGGGACTAAAACTTGACGAAAGTATTGTTGACGAAAGTATTGGGACACTTAGGACTACCACTGGACAAAAGTATTGGGACGCTTACACTGGACAAAAGTATTGGGACACTTCGGACTACAACTTGACAAAGGTATCGGGACACTTAGGACTACCACTGAACAAAAGTATTGGGACACTTCGGACGAAAACTGGACAAAGGTATTGGGACACTTAGGACTACCACTGGACAAAAGTATTGGGACGCTTACACTGGACAAAAGTATTGGGACACTTCGGACTACAACTTGACAAAAGTATTGTGACACATAGGACTACCACTGAACAAAAGTATTGGGACACTTCGGACGAAAACTGGACAAAGGTATTGGGACACTTAGGACTACAACTTGACATAAGTATTGGGACACTTAGGACTAAAACTTGACAAAAGTATTGGGCCACTTGGGACTAAAACTTGACAAAAGTATTGGAACTCTTAGGACTACCACTTGACAAAAGTATTGGGACGCTTACACTGGACAAAAGTATTGGGACACTTAGGACTACAACTGGACAAAAGTATTGGGACACTTAGGACTAAAACTGGACAAAAGTATTGGGACACTTAGGACTACAACTGGACAAAAGTATTGGGACACTTAGGACTAAAACTTGACAAACGTATTGGGACACTTAGGACTAAAACTTGACATAAGTATTGGGACACTTCAGACTACCACTGGACAAAAGTATTGGGCTACTTGGGACTAAAACTTGACAAAGGTATTGGGAAATTTCAGACTACAACGGGACTAAAGTATTGGGACACTTAGGACTACAACTGGACTAAAGTATTGGGACACTTGGGACGTAAACTGGACAAAAGTATTGGGACACTTGGGACTAACACTTGACAAAAGTATTGGGACACTTAGGACGAAAACTGGACAAAAGTATTGGGACACTTAGGACTACCACTGGACAAAAGTATTGGGACACCTACACTGGACAAAAGTATTGGGACACTTAGGACTACAACTTGACAAAGGTATTGGGACACTTGGGACTAAAACTGGACAAAAGTATTGGGACACTTGGGACTAACACTGGACAAAAGTATTGGGACACTTAGGACTAACACATGCCAAGTTTGCGGGCCCGACCAACGCTGCTTGCAGCTTTAATTTGTATTTGCTTTTTCAATGTGTATTTTAAATCTGTTTTAAATGTTATTTTTTAGTCTGTCCTTTGCCTCTATTTCTTTGTGGTGTACAGCCCTATGTTCTTCAACTGTGCTTGTTTTTAAAGGGCTTTATAAATAAAGTTGCAACTAGGGTTGTATGGTATACCAGTATTAGTATAGTACCGCGATACTAATGAGTCATCGGTACTTTACTGAAAAGTACCAGTATGCCACCCCTCGCTTCCCCATCGTCGTCACGTCGTGTCATTGCTGGTTTAGAAGCGGTGGAGCATGTTCGGCAGCGCACTACTTACAAGCAGACACAGTGTGTAGACAGAAAAGGAAGAATGGACGCATTTTGGCTTAAAAACTAACGATAAAGGTGAAGTTATAACACTGAAACGCCCTTAGGAAGAGGTTGTAGCTACTTCTAAATCACTAATCCTCGTCTCCATGGCGACAA